>NC_142357.1:428278-430778 GCF_059441175.1 Urocampus carinirostris | reverse complement strand
CTCCCCGTGCTTGCGTGGGTTTCCTCCGGGCACTCCGGTTTCCTCCCACGTTCCAAAAACATGCATTTCAGGTGGATTGGCCGGTCCAAATTGTCCCTAGGTGTGAATGAGCGAATGAGTTTTCTGTCCCTGTTTCCCTGCGATTGGCTGGCAACCAGTTGAGGGTGTACCCTGCCCACTGCCCGGAGATGGCTGGGATGGGCTCCAGCCCCCCCGCGACCCTAATGAGGATAAGCGGTACGGCTAATGAGATGAGATGAGACATATATGTATGTATGTATGTGTATGTATATATATATATATATATATATATACAGGACTGTCTCAGAAAATTAGAATATTGTGATAAAGTTCTTTATTTTCTGTAATGCAATTAAAAAAACAAAAATGTCATACATTATGGATTCACTACACATCAACTGAACTATTTCAAGCCTTTTATTATTTGAATATTGCTGATTTTGGCTTACAGCTGAAAAAAACTCAAAAATCCTATCTCAAAATATTAGAATACTTCCTCAGACCAAGTAAAAAAATAATTTTATAACAGCAAAACTAAATCAAACATTTGAAAATGTCCATTGATGCACTCAGTACTTGGTTGGGAATCCTTTTGCACGGATTACTGCATCAATCCGGCGTGGCATGGAGGCAATCAGCCTGTGGCATTGCTGAGGTGTTATTGATGCCCAGGATGCTTCGATAGCGGCCTTCAGCTCATTTGCATTTGTAGGTCTGGTGTCTTTCATCTTCTTCTTAACTATACCCCACAAATTCTCGATGGGGTTCAGGTCAGGGGAATTAGCAGGCCAATCAAGGACAGTGATGCCATGGTCAGTGCACCAGTTACTGGTGGTTTTGGCACTGTGGGCAGGTGCCAGATCATGCTGGAAAATGAAATCCTCATCTCCATAGAGCTTTTCCGCAGATGGAAGCATGTAGTGCTCTAAAATCTCTTGGTACACAGTTGCATTGACTCTGGACTTGATGAAACACAGTGGACCAACACCAGCAGCTGACATGGCTCCCCAAACCATTGCTGACTGTGGGAACTTCACACTGGATTTCAAGCAACTTGGATTTTGCTCCTCTCCAGCCTTTCTCCAGACTCTGGCGCCTTGACTTCCAAATGAAATGCAAAACTTGCTTTTGTCTGAAAAGAGGACTTTGGACCACTCTGCAACTGTCCAGTGCTTCTTCTCCATAGCCCAAGTCAGACGCTTCTTCCGTTGTCTTGAGTTCAGAAGTGGCTTGACCATGGGAATACGGCTATTGTAGCCCATTTCCCGGACACGTCTGTGAACTGTGGCTTTTGATACCTGGACTCCAGCTTCAGCCCACGGTCTTTGAAGCTCCCCCAAATTCTGGAAGCGGCTCTTCTTCACAATTTTGTTAAGGCTGCGGTCATCTCTCTTGGTTGTGCAGCGTTTCCGGCCACATTTTTCCCTTCCAACAGACTTTTTGTGGATATGCTTTGAAACTGCACTCTGTGAACAGCCTGCTCTTTGAGAAAATTTTTTTTGTGTCTTACCCTCCATCAGGAGGGTATCAATGATGGTCCTCTGGACAGCAGTCAGATCAGCAGTCTTCCCCATACTTGTGATTTAATTTACTGAACCAAGCTGAGTGTTTTTAAGGCTCAGGAAACCCTCGCAAGGTGTTTCGAGTTGATAAGATGATTCAGGTGATTAGTTGAATAGCCTACTTGTATACTTTTTCATGATATTCTAATATTTTGAGATAGGATTTTTGAGTTTTCTTAAGCTGTAAGCCAAATTCAGCAATATTAAAATAATAAAAGGCTTGAAATAGTTCAGTTGATGTGTAATGAATCCAGAATGTATGACATTTTTGTTTTTTTAATTGCATTACAGAAAATAAAGAACTTTATCACAATATTCTAATTTTCTGAGACAGTCCTGTATATATGTGTGTGTATGTTGAGAATAATCAAACCCACAGACCAGCTCCAAAGACCTACAACATGATCTTCTTGCAGATGGCGTCACTGCGCATTGTTCAACTATTTAGCACACTTTGCACAAGGAGATTCCGTATGGGAGAGTGATGCGGCATGAGCCTTTTCTGCGCACATGCCACAAACGGCATCGCTTTGAGGTATGCCAGCATTATTTGGGTTTAAGGTGCTGTGGACTGATGATATTTAAATTGAGGTGTTTGGACATAACAAGGAGCATAGCATGGTGGAAGAAGAACACAGCATGCACTTGCTACCCACAGTAAAATTTGGGCGTGGTTCCATCATGCTGTGGGGCTGTGTGGCCAGTGGAGGTACCGGCAATCTTGTAAAAGTTGAAGGTTGAATGGATTCCTGTCAGTATCAGCAGATTCTTGCGAACTATGTTCTAGAATCATTGACAAAGCTGAAGTTGCGCCGGGGCTGGATACTTCAACAAGACTACGACCCCAAACACTGCTCAAATTCTACTAAGGCATTCATGCAGAAGAATAAGTACAATGTCCTGAATGGCCATCTCAA
>NC_142357.1:342500-415758 GCF_059441175.1 Urocampus carinirostris | reverse complement strand
TGACCCGTTGTAGCGAGTTGATGCAGCCGCAGCCAACAGAGGGCGCCGCCATTTTACCAATGTTATAAGTCTTAGGTATGACTCGGCCGAGGCGCGAACCAGCGACCTCCCAGTCTCAAAGCGGGCACCCTACCATCTAGGCTACTGAGCTGGTATGACCTTTGGGGTTCAAAAACAGCGGAAATCCGCGGATCCGCGGAAAATTCTGATCCCTGTAAAGCTTTACTTGTTGGTAATATTATTTGTGATTACAAACTTAACTTGATTGGTCTATGTGAAACTTGGTTGAGACCGGATGGGGTTTTACCGTTTAATGAGGCTTCTCCTGAAGACCACGTGAGTAGCCATGTAGCACGCCCTTTGAAGAAGGGTGGCGGTGTCGCGCTAATTTCTAAAAAAAACGCTCAAATTTACTCCTCGTACATCTAATAATTACAAGGCGTTCGAGGCTCTTGTTATGCGGTCCTCTCCATTGTCAATTTATGTAGTAACTATTTATCGCGCACCAGGGCCATACACAGCTTTCTTTGATGAATTTGTTGAACTTTTATCTGAACTAGTAACGTATGCACACAAAATTATAATTATGGGGGACTTTAACATTCACATGAACTCCCCACTCAGTTCACTTACTGTTGAAATGAAATGATCTGCATTTATATAGCGCTTTTCAAGTCAAGACTTCACAAAGCGCTTTAGTGTGCTTCACATTTCCCAATAGCGGCCGTGCAGCCATGTAAGGCGCTAACCTGCTTATTGGGGGTATTAGGGGTTCAGTGTCTTACCCAAGGACACTTCAACATGTAACACGGAGGAGCCGGGATTCGAACTGCAATATTTTGATCCCAAGACGAGCGCTCTACCTCCTGAGCCACTGCCACTGTTGCGTTTCAGTCTCTAATTGATGCATTTGGATTTATCAACTGGTTGATTTGCCAACTCATAAAGATGGAAACACGCTATATTTGGTTCTGACTCGAGGAGTTTCAGCCTCAAACATGATGGTGTTACAGTGTACTACCGTTATCTCTGATCATTATTTAGTTACTACACTTAGCTAGCACCTCAAATGAACTAAAAAAGCTCAAGGATTCAGCGGACGCAATATAAGCACTGGCACAGTTTCTGAGCTCACCGATCCTCTTTCAGGAGCAGTTGCGTCCTTTCCTTCATGCAAAGGTTCTATCCACTCACTCATGAATGAGTTTAATGCTAGCCTGGTTAGTGTCATGGATTCAGTAGCACCCAAACAGCTTAAATCACGACCTAAAAGACGCACGCCTTGTTTTACTGAGGAAACTAAATCCCTTTAACAAGAATGCAGGAAATCTGAAAGAAAATGGCACGCTACCAAGCTTGAGGTTTTCCATCAAACCTGGTGTGACAGCTTGATAAAGTATAAAGCGGCCCTTGCTTCTGCAAAATCAGCCTACCTTTCAAAGGTGATTGCGTCACAAAAGAACAATCCCAAAATCCTTTTCGAGACTGTAGCATCGCTTACAAGGCAACAGAATATCCCAGATAGTTCCACCAATTCAGCCCATGACTTAATGGTCTTCTTTAATAAGAAGATTCAATGCATACAGGAAGAAATTGCTAAAGACAGTATTAATACAACACATACTAAAGGGCTGAAATCTATAGATGCACGACATGGTGGCTGTCCAGGGAATTTGTCCCGATTTAGTGAACTGTCACTCGATAATCTTAAACAGGTGGTGAATACAGCCAAACCAACGACTTGCCTGTTCGACCCGCTTCCAGGTTCACTTATTAAAAGGTCTTTTTGGGGTCCTTGAACCTTCAGTTCTAAATATTATGAACATATCACTCTCCTCAGGTGTAGTTCCAGCGCCTTTTAAGTCCGTTATTAAACCTACACTGAAACGACCCAACCTTGATACAGAAAGGTAATGTAATTATAGACCTGTGTCAAACCTACCGTTTCTTTCTAAAGTACTTAAAAAGGTAGTGGCACAGCAGCTGAATAATTTCATATCCGAGAACAATCTTTTTGAATCAATGCAATCAGGATTCAGGGCTAACCACTCTACTGAGACAGCTCTGATTAAGGTAACCAATGATTTCCTACTAGCAATGAACTCTGGCGCTTCATCACTTTTGCTGCTGCTGGACCTAAGTGCTGATTTTGACACAGTGGACCATAATATCCTACTAGAACGGCTGGAAAAATGGATTGGTCTCTCAGGAACCGTCCTCTCATAGTTCAGATCCCACCTCTCAGATAGGACGCACTGTGTTAAATATGGCAAAATGACATCTGAGCGTTAGTGTTACCTGTGGTGTTCCGCAGGGTTCAGTGCTTGGCCCCCTTCTTTTCAGCATCTACATGCTTCCATTAGATGATATTATTCGCAAGTATAATATGAATTTCTACTGCTACGCAGATGACACTCAACTATATCTTCCATTGGAGGAATCTGCCACACTAAATTGTGGAAATTTGGAGGCCTGCCTCACTGAGATAAAAGAGTGGATGTCACTCAATTTCTTGCAATTTCTTTCTCTCTGAAAAGACCGAAATGTTAGTTATTACTCCATCCAAATGCCGTGACTTATTCTCAAAAACTGCTGTGAACATTGACAAATGTCACATCACACAGAGTGACTCAGTTAAAAATTTAGGTGTCATATTTGACCCCGATCCGTCCTTTCAAACACATGTGAAGAAAATTACTAGAACCGCTTTCTTCCATCTTCGCAACATTGCTAAAATTCGTCCTATACTGTCTCAGTCGGATGTGGATATTATTCACGCGCCTCCCGTCTCGATTATTGTAATGCACTACTCTCCGATCTCCCGAAGTCCAGAAACAAGAGTCGTCAGCTGGTACAAAATGCTGCAGCGAGGCTGTTAACTAGGACAAAAAAGTCCGATCACATCACCCCAATTTTGGCTAACCTGCATTGGCTCCCTGTTAGCCTAAGATGTGATTTCAAGGTTCTCTTATTATTATACAAAATCATACATGGACTTGCCCCCTCATATCTTTCAGATCTGATTTCTCCCTATGTTCCGGTCCGAAGCCTTCTTTCTGAGAGCGCCGGTCTTCTGGTGATCCCAAGAGCCAAGAAGTGTTCCGCTGGTTCGAGAGCGTTCTCCATCCGGGCACCGGTGCTGTGGAATGCTCTTCCCCCTGAGATACGTTCTGCAACCTCAGTGGAAATGTTTAAATCTAAGCTTAAAACACTTCTACTCTATAGCATATGAATAACCTATAATTTTCTTGGACAATATCTCTGTATTATTTATGATTGCAACATCCTTTGCTGTCTGGTAATCCTGAAAGGGGGATTACCACATGTGCGGTCCCTTCTCAAGGTTTCTTCATTTTCCTCATGTTGAGGTTTTTGAGTTTTTCCTTGCCCTCATGATGGTTCCAGATCAGGGGATGGTGTAATAATAGTCTGAAAAAATAGTCTGTGTAATAACCTGTGAAGCTCTTTGAGACTCTTTGTGATTAAGGGCTATACAAATAAAAAATACTTGACTTGAGTTCCTTTCATTGGCTTCCTCAATGCGCTCTTCCCACGGAACTGTGAGTTCCAGCACGATCAGGTGTTTTGAATTCTGAGAGGTGATTATCATGTCTGGTCGGAGCAATGTTCCTCATATATGCAGGGGGAACCTTAGTTATTTTCCAAGGTCGACATGCAACTGCCAATCAGAAGCAGTGTGGAGGAGTCCTGATGTTGACTGTGCACAAGCCCTGGGTTTCTCTCCTGCCTTGATGAAATTAACTGCCTTGCTTGTGGCTTGATGGCATTTGCCCCTGTTGACGGCTAGGGCAATGCACTCAGCAACTGCTTTCAGAACTTGGTCATGGCGGCAACGATAGCGACCATCAGCCAGGGCCTTTGGGCAGCTGCTGAGGAGGTGTTCCAAGGAGCCTCTTCCAGAGCAAAGGGGGCAGGATGGTGTCTCGCTCTTTCCCCACACGTGAAGGTTCGCTGGGCTTGGTAGGACATCGTAAACTGCCCAGACAAGGAACCGGACACGTTGGAAGTCTGCTCGCATGATGCTTGACCACCTCACTTTGCGCTGCAATGTGTTCTCCCACCTTGTCGATGCTCCCTGCTTCCGGAGTCCGACAGCCCTGCTCACCCGGTCTTCCTCCACACCTGCTCGGACCTCTTTCTGGAGAAGATGGTGACTCACTTCGGTTTTTGGAAAGAAGCCCAGACCTGCTCTCCCCACTGGCAGAACCCCAACCAGTGTCTACTGCCTCAGTCGTGACTCTGTTACCTCCACTTCCTTCTGAGCTCCCCACTTCCTTCCGGTTCTAACTTAAACCCCGGCTGATAACACCTTGCTGTCCTTGGAATCCCTATACTGAAGAGCCTCTCTAGTACCTGCCACCTTGAACTCCTCAATGAGCCCGCTGAAGGGTAGCTTGACGGTATTCCTTGTCCCGTACAAAGCAGCGCTGGTAAGGCTGCGGGGAAGCCCCAGCCACTTCCGGAAAATCTCCAGAGTTGATATCGGTATTGCATAGACTAAGAGAGGCCACAAGACTATGGGAAAAAATAGAGTGCTGGTAGATCCAGGCTTTAAATCTACAAGACAGACTCTCTTGGATGGCAGCAGAGTTTTCAGAGTTGAGTCAAAGAGTTTAACCAGGCTCTTAACTGGTTGTTGCGAAATGGTTGGGATCTCAGTTCCAGGGATCGAAAACCTGAACTTATCTGCCACCTTCCCCCTCTTCAGAACCATGGATCTTGACTTTGAGGGCTTGAAGCTCATTCTCGCCCATGTTATGAGTCTCTCCAAACCCTGCAGGACCCATCTACTCCCAGAAACAGATGTTGTGGTGATGGTAAGGTCATCCATATATGCTCTTATGGGAGGCTGGCGCACACCTGATCTGGATAGTGGCCTTCTGAATTCCACTTCTGCAGCTTTGACTACCATATTCATTGCCAAAGCAAAAAAGGTAACGGATATGGTACAACCCGTTATTATGTCTTTCCCAAGGTGATGCCAGTCTGATGTTACTGACCCGGAAGTGAACCTAAGCCAGAAGTTGTCATGATAATCCAGGATTAGGTGCTTGATCTTGTTGGGAACGTGGTGAAGTTGTAGTGCAAGCTCAACTAGTTTGTGTGGTATGGACCCGTAGGCGTTAGTCAGGTACAACCACAACACAGCAAGGTCTCCTCTGTTCTCGTGGGATTCTCTGATAAGATGTGTGACTACCCCAGTGTGCTCCAGACAGCCAGGACCTCCAGGAATCCCACCCTTCTGGACGGAAGTGTCGATGTAGTTGTTCTTAAGGAGGAACTCTGTCAGTCTTCAGGAGACGATGCTCAATAGTGAGATTGTCCGAAACTGGTTAATATTTTTCGAGTCCTCCTCCTTGGGAATCCAAACTCCCTCAGAAAGTTATATAAAGCTCAATAATGTATTTATTACAACAATGTCATAGAAAACCCTCATAGTTTTTATTTTCAATATTTGATTCAATAAGAAACAAAACATTTATTTTTTTAGCATTGAAGTAATATTATTCAGTGTTGGTTTTCAGTTTACCACTTATGATGACACAAAACTTTGGTCCTCGATTTCCCTCGCCCGGACGCGGGTTACCGGGGCCCCCTTCTGGAGCCAGGCCTGGAGGTGGGGTCCGCTGGCGAGCGCCTGGTGGCCGGACCCTTACCCACGGGGGCCGGCCGGGCACAGCCCGAAGGGACGACGTGGGACCCTCTTCCCATGGGCTCACCACCTGTAGGAGGGGCCAAAGGGTTCGGGTGCGCAGAGAGCTGAGTAGCGGCCAAGGGAGGGGTCCTTGGCGCGACGATCCCCGGCTACAGAAACTGGCTTTTGGACAGGGAACGTTACCTCTCTGGCAGGGAAGGAGCCCGAGTTGGTGCGTGAGGTTGAGAAATTCCGACTAGATATAGTCGGACTCACCTCTACGCAAAGCTTGGGCTCTGGTACCAGTCCTCTCGAGAGGGGTTGGACTCTCTTCCATTCTGGAGTTGCCCGTGGTGAGAGGCGCAGAGCATATTGCATGTGGGCATATTAATTGCTCCACGGCTGGGCGCCTGTACGTTGGGGTTCACCCCAGTAGACGAGAGGGTAGCCTCCCTCCGCCTTCGGGTGGGGGGACGGGTCCTGACTGTTGTTTGTGCTTATGCACCAAATAGCAGTTCGGAGTACCTACCTTTCTTGGAGTCCTTAGAGGGTGTGCTTGATAGCGCGCCCCTTGGGACTCCCTCGTACTGCTGGGAGACTTCAAAGCTCACGTGGGCAATGACAGTGAGACCTGGAGGGGCGTGATTGGGAAGAACGGCCCCCCTGACCTGAACCCAAGTGGTGTTTCGTTATTGGACTTCTGTGCCCGTCATGGTTTGTCCATAATGAACACTATTTTCAGACATAAGGGTGTCCATATGTGCACTTGGCACCAGGACACCCTAGGCCGTAGTTCGATGATCGACTTTGTCGTCGTTTCGTCGAACCTGCGGCCGCATGTTCTGGACACTCGGGTGAAGAGAGGGGCGGAGCTGTCAACTGATCACCACCTGGTGGTGAGTTGGCTTCGATAGTGGGGGAAGATGCCGGCCCGACCTGGCAGACCCAAGCGTGTTGTGAGGGTCTGTTGGGAACGGCTGGCAGAATCTCCTGTCAGAAGAAGTTTCAATTCACACCTCCGGCAGAACTTTGCCCATGTCCCGAGGGAGGCAGGGGACATTGAGTCCGAGTGGACCATGTTCCGCGCCTCCATTGTCGAAGCGGCTGATCGGAGCTGTGGCCGTCAGGTAGTCGGTGCATGCCGCGGCGGCAACCCTCAGACCCGTAGGTGGTCACCAGCGGTGAGGGATGCCGTCAAGCTGAAGAAGGAGTCTTATCGGGCCTTCCTGGCCTGTGGGACTCTGGAAGCAGCTGGCAGGTATCGGCTGGCCAAGCGGAATGCGGCATCAGCGGTTGCAGAGGCAAAAACTCGGACATGGGAGTTTGGCGAGGCCATGGAAGCCGACTTCCGAACGGCTTCGAGGAAATTCTGGTCCACCATCCGGCGTCTTAGGGGGGGGAAGCGGTGTGCCATCGACACTGTATATAGTGCCGATGGGGCGCTGCTGACCTCGACCTGGGACGTTGTGAATCGGTCGGCGGAGTACTTCGAAGACCTCCTCAATCTCACAGACACGTCTTCCTCTGAGGAAGCAGAGCCCGAGGACTCTGGGTTGGGCTCTCGTATCACTGGGGTTGAAGTCACCGAGGTGGTCAAAAAACTCCTCGGTGGCAGGGCCCCGGGGGTCGATGAGATCCGCCCGGATTTCATTAAGGCTCTGGATGTTGTGGGCGTGTCATGGTTGACACGCCTCTGCAACATCGCGTGGACATCGGGGACAGTGCCTCTGGACTGGCAGACTGGGGTGGTGGTTACAGTCTTTAAGAAGGGGGACCGGTGAGTGTGTTCCAACTACAGGGGAATCACACCGCACAGTCTTATCCGGGCTGTGCGGTCCCTTTATGCCCGGTGCCAGAGTCTGGTCCGCATTGCCGGCAGTAAGTCGGATTCGTTCCCGGTGAGGGCTGGGCTCCGCCAGGGTTGCCCTTTGTCACCGATTCTGTTCATAACTTTTATGGACAGAATTTCTAGGCGCAGCCTTGGCGGGGATGGAGTCCGGTTTGGGGGCCTCAGCATTGCGTCACTGCTTTTTGCAGATGACGTGGTGCTGTTGGCTTCCTCAGGCCGTGCTCTTCAGCTCTCGCTGGAGCGATTCGCAGCCGAGTGTGAAGCGGCCGGAATCAGCACGTCCAAGGCCATGGTTCTCAGTCGGAAAAGGGTGGTATGCTCCCTCCGGGTCGGGGAGGAGGTCTTGCCCCAAGTGGAGGAGTTCAAGTATCTTGGGGTCTTGTTCACGAGTGAGGGTAGGATGGAACGGGATATCGACAGACGGGTCGGTGCAGCGTCTGCCGTCATTCGGATCCCGTACCAGTCCGTCGTGGTGAAGAGGGAGCTGAGCCGAAAGGCAAAGCTCTCGATCTACCGGTCGATCTACGTTCCTACCCTCACCTATGGTCATGAACTTTGGGTCATGACCAAAAGAACACGATCCCGGATACAAGTGGCCGAAATGAGTTTCCTCCGAAGGGTGGCTGGGTTCTCCCTTAGAGATAAGGTGAAAAGCTCAGTCATCCGGAAGGGACTCTGTGTAGAGCCACTGCTCCTCCGCGTTGAGAGGAGCCAGTTGAGGTGGCTCGGGAATCTAATAAGGATGCCTTCTGGACGCGTCCCTCGGGGGTGTTCCGGGCATGTCCCACCGGCAGGAGGCCCCGGGGGTGACCCAGGCCACGTTGGAGAGACTATGTCTCTCGGCTGGCTTGGGAACGCCTCGGGGTCCCGTCGGATGAGCTGGAGGATGTGGCTGGGGATAGGGACGTCTGGGCTTCCCTTTTAACGCTGCTGCCCCCGCGACCCGACCTCGGATAAGCGGAAGACAATGGATGGATGGTTTTCAGTTTGATTTGGAAACTTTTTATTTGAGATATTCCAATATATTTGTGAATTGATAATTGTATAATTGATTTTGATCATTTTCGTTATGAAATAATAATAATTTTGAATAATTTGCATGGTCAATTACCTGCGTTGTATGCCGATGGAGATTTTTCGTTTTCCGGAGTTCCGTTTCGCGGAGTGGATGACGTCACACGCTAAGCCGGGAATCTGAGAGGTTAGCTCCGGTAACTACCGGTTGCTCTGGGTAGCTCCACGTTAGCGTCCGAGATGCTAGAAGTGAGCCACGTTTCCGTAAAACACAGCAAACTGCACTCCCTGTACGCTTGGACGTTTTTCACCAGCTCAGCCAGTTCGTCTGTCTTATTTGGTATAGAGTTAAAATTTACCATGATTACGGACGGTACAGAAGACTAATAACGCCGCTAGCCGCTTAGCCTTAGCTCCGGCACTGCATCCACGATAGGGCCCCCTCATCACGCCGGCGCGAGAATTCTTCAGGGCAGGGTGTTGATTCCTCGGATAAACACATTTTTTGTGCGTTAAAACCCACAATGATATGATAGAAAGTAATCCAAAGTGTACGGACAGCACCGAAGACTTATAAAAAAAAAAAAGTAGTTTTTGCGACCCAACCGTAACACCGTAGTGGGTTCAAGAAAACCGTACTCATTACGGCAAAACCGTAGTACTTGGCAGGTATGCCTTTGGCTGTGGCTTGGATGATTTTGGACATGTCCTCATCAAAATGCCGCCATCCGCTCTCTTTGTTCGCTGGAGGCAATTTAATCCGCTTCCGTGGAACTACTCTGCTGGGGTTGGGAGACTTTGGCACGTGGAGGGACTGGGATCTGTGGGTTGCCTCCTGTCCGGGCTCCTCCTGCGTCTTACCCGATCCAGGAACTGTGCGTTGTACCTCGCTCTCCCGCAACAAACATTTCATTCTGGCCTGATGGATTTTTAGGCTGCGGTTGTTTTTGCATATTTTGCCACAGATACATGTCATAATCGTCATCTGTTCGTTTGCAGGGGTTGTTAACCTTTGGTCCGTCCGATTGGAGATCTCATCCTCCCCCCCTCTCGAGATCTTCTGGGGGTATCTCTCTTTAGGGCTTTTCGTAGCTTGTTGGGGTTCCTTCTCACAAAAGATACAGGCTGGGGTGCTAACCCAACCTGTCCCGGTTGCAGTCTTTCCGGGCTGTCAACTGCTTCTCCAGTAGTCGACCAATCTGTTCTTGGTTGCCACTTAGTCTCTTCCTAGGATCCACTGGCTGTTCCAGCTTGTAACTTGAAAGAAACATCTCCTGGATGCAACTGGGACGCATCATCCGTGATGTATGTATCCAAGACACAGAAGGCCAGGCACTGATTTGATTGTCACGTCGGGGTCACCAAAATTGTTATGAATCAAATACATCAAAAATGTATCGTTTACCAAATTGTTCAAATTAGTTATCTGACTCCATTAACCAACTAACAATGCATGCTCGTGTCTTTCTGGGGAAAGATGGACAAGAATAGTCGACATTTTCACACAGGGGCAGATTTATTTTCTTAAAGTATTTAACTAAGTGAACTCCATCGAATTAGCCGAATTAGTGTCGCTCTTCGTCGAGCCTCCTTTCTCGATTGTCCCTCTCGATTGATCTGCCTCAATTTACTCCCCGATCAATCTTCTGAAACTCTTCTGCCCACGTCTTTTCACAAGCTTGCGTGCCGGCTCCTCCCATGGGCGTGCTGACTCCTACCATGGGCGTGCCGATTCCTCCCATGGGCGGGCCAGAGACTCACCACGTGGACTCCACCTTGTCTTCACGATGTCTGGACCTTGAGCGATATATATATATATATATATATATATATATATATATATATATATAAGGTACATATATGTGTGTATGCGTGTTACCTTTCAAATGAGCCAAAAACAGTCCATATCCTCCAAACAATTCATGGATAACATTCATACATTGGGTATGTCCTGGATTGGCATTTTAGGTGAATTTTCAAAGAACTTTAAGGAGGTTGATGGCTCAAATTACCGTCCCACATTTTGGGAGTTTGAGACCTCTGTATTAAAGTGAAGTTCACAAATATTAAGGTAAAATATACTCCAGTACCTGGAAGTTGTCCACTAGGAGTGTTCTGAAGTGATGAGATTTGAGGAAAAGCTCGCTGACTATCTGAAAGGCTGACAGACGGATCTCAGCATGTTCTTGTTTGAGCTGGGACATTAGCGAATAGAAGACGTGATTGAGGCAATCTTTAGATTCCCTAAAAAAAAGTTTTAGAGAAGACACTTTTATTTTAGTCGAAAGGCATCCATAGAAATGTTGTGAGGTGTGACACACCACACAATTTGAACAAGAATCAAATAAGTGTCACATTTAGTACAAAAAAACCCAATGAAAGCAAAGTAGGCCACAAACAGAACATCTATTAGTAGTCGCGTTTGCCCAGAAAATCTATGATGAAAATTGTGATTCTCTTTTTGTTTAATTTCCCCATATCATTTATACATTTAAAATAAAGGGACTGGGGGTGCATGGCTCCCAAAAAATGTTTCCCATCAGCTTACTCAACTCATTCATCACCAACAGTTTTTATTCACAGCCAAGTAACAGAGTCACCGCTTAATTTAGGGGTTTCAAAAACATGGCCCGGGGTCCAATTGCAGCCCTCAGGCTGATTGTTTAAGGTCCCTTGCTTAAAATGAAAGTTAAACAACAGTGTGTATAATTTGACAACTAGATGTCGCTGTATTGTGTAGTGTACTGCAGTGAAAAATGTGTCCTACAAATTACAAAGGAAAAAAATAGACTCAAAGTGACCAATACAAACTTTTGTTACTATAAAAAGGAGAAAGAAAAATTAAAAAAGGTTAAAAAAAAATAGAAAGAAAAAAAATGAGAAAATATAATGGGGGGAAAAGGAAAAAGAAGAAAAGCAAGAATTATAGTAAGAAAATAAAATGAGGTTCTTGTTTTTTAGGGTAGCAGGATTTCAGCTCTGTTTAGAAGGGCCCTCTCCAATGGTAAAATTTTCCAAAATGGCCACTGGGTGGAAGAAATGCATATGGTAAAATATCAGCAGAGTTCTCGACTTGATTACATTGAAGAAATGGCAGACACAATAAGAGCAGTAACGATTGTTATAGGAAATTGAGACAATTCAAATATCACTCGAAGGGTGTTTAAAGATAATTGAAAGCAGTGGCACCCTGATACCATAAAAAGTATTTAGATGGGTTAGGGTAAAAAAAAAAAATTAAACTGCAGAAGATAATTGAAATATACTGTTTTCCCAATGAATGGTATAGTCAGTTATGCTTGAAATGTATTATTTTACCCAAACACACAAATCTCTTTTGTCATTTCTTATCCCTGACACAAATGCAAATCTTGACAAAACTTAGCTCCCTTGTTAGCTTGGGTATCTTTGTTAACCTGGCGCCAAGGGTGACCATTTTTAAATATTTTTCTAACATCACTTTAGTCAGTGTTTAAAATAACATCTGCACAGACGCCCGTGGCGTGCATCTTTTACGTCGGGCGTACAACTTACAAAACGTCTCCGCCCGGGTGGCCGACAACTTTTCAAGAAGAAAAAAAAGGACGAAAGTTTTTTTTTTTTTTTTAAATCAAACATTTGCTTTATTCTGATTTCGAAATCTTCGTTCGGTTAGGAAATTTAAAAATTTCGGTTCGTTTAGCAATTTGCATAATCGGCAGCCGATCAGAAGCCCGCGTCAAATAACTTCCTGCTTCCAGACTTTCCAGAGTGTTATAAGGTCGTGCATTTGCATATCATTTTCACGTGGCTTGTAGCAGACGTTGCAACCAAACACTGCATGAATGAAGATGAGTAAATACAGGTACATACCAATGGCAGATGGAAAACAGAGATGTCATATACATGCAATTAATGTTATGAGTAGATCTATAATAAACTTAATTTTAAAGTGTTGTTCTGTTATATACTGGACTGTCTCAGAAAATGAGAATATTGTGATAAAGTTCTTTATTTTCTGTAATGCAATTAAAAAAACAAAAATGTCATACATTCTGGATTCATTACACATCAACTGAACTATTTCAAGCCTTTTATTATTTGAATATTGCTGATTTTGGCTTACAGCTGAAAAAAACTCAAAAATCCTATCTCAAAATATTAGAATACTTCCTCAGACCAAGTAAAAAAATAATTTTATAACAGCAAAACTAAAACAAACATTTGAAAATGTCCATTGATGCACTCAGTACTTGGTTGGGAATCCTTTTGCACGGATTACTGCATCAATCCGGCGTGGCATGGAGGCAATCAGCCTGTGGCATTGCTGAGGTGTTATTGATGCCCAGGATGCTTCGATAGCGGCCTTCAGCTCATTTGCATTTGTAGGTCTGGTGTCTTTCATCTTCTTCTTAACTATACCCCACAAATCCTCGATGGGGTTCAGGTCAGGGGAATTAGCAGGCCAATCAAGGACAGTGATGCCATGGTCAGTGCACCAGTTACTGGTGGTTTTGGCACTGTGGGCAGGTGCCAGATCATGCTGGAAAATGAAATCCTCATCTCCATAGAGCTTTTCAGCAGATGGAAGCATGTAGTGCTCTAAAATCTCTTGGTACACAGTTGCATTTACTCTGGACTTGATGAAACACAGTGGACCAACACCAGCAGCTGACATGGCTCCCCAAACCATTGCTGACTATGGGAACTTCACACTGGATTTCAAGCAACTTGGATTTTGCTCCTCTCCAGCCTTTCTCCAGACTCTGGCGCCTTGACTTCCAAATGAAATGCAAAACTTGCTTTCGTCTGAAAAGAGGACTTTGGACCACTCTGCAACTGTCCAATGCTTCTTCTCCATAGCCCAAGTCAGACGCTTCTTCCGTTGTCTTGAGTTCAGAAGTGGCTTGACCATGGGAATACGGCTATTGTAGCCCATTTCCCGGACACGTCTGTGAACTGTGGCTTTTGATACCTGGACTCCAGCTTCAGCCCACTGTCTTTGAAGCTCCCCCAAATTCTGGAAGCGGCTCTTCTTCACAATTTTGTTAAGGCTGCGGTCATCTCTCTTGGTTGTGCAGCGTTTCCGGCCACATTTTTCCCTTCCAACAGACTTTTTGTGGATATGCTTTGAAACTGCACTCTGTAAACAGCCTGCTCTTTGAGAAATTTCTTTTTGTGTCTTACCCTACTGATGGAGGGTATCAATGATGGTCCTCTGGACAGCAGACAGATCAGCAGTCTTCCCCATACTTGTGATTTAGTTTACTGAACCAAGCTGAGTGTTTTTAAGGCTCAGGAAACCCTCGCAAGGTGTTTCGAGTTAATTAGATGATTCAGGTGATTAGTTGAATAGCCTACTTGTATACTTTTTCATGATATTCTAATATTTTGAGATAGGATTTTTGAGTTTTCTTAAGCTGTAAGCCAAATTCAGCAATATTAAAATAATAAAAGGCTTGAAATGGTTCAGTTTATGTGTAATGAATCCAGAATGTATGACATTTTTGTTTTTTTAATTGCATTACAGAAAATAAAGAACTTTATCACAATATTCTAATTTTCTGAGACAGTCCAGTATAATGATTATAGGGTCAATGGCCGGTTGGGAAATATCAATAATGAATGTTTATGCACCAATTGAGGAAAAGGGGACATTTTTTCAAGTATTAGCTAAAGTAATAACCAACTGTGCAAAGGGAATGTTACTTATAGGAGGTGACTTTAACACTGTACAGAATTGCAAAGTGGACAAGTATCCTTCAGTACATGGAACAAATAAAAAGAGGTCGAGGATGTTGAATAACATAACTTAAGAATTGGGATTGATAGATCCATGGAGAGAGAAGAATCCCCAAACTAAAGATTATACTTTCTATTCAAACCCGCATGGCAGCTATTCGAGAATTGATTACTTTTACATTTGAAGACAACATATGCATACAGTAGTAGAGTGTGGTATAGAGAATATTACTATAAGTGACCATTCTCCAATTACTTTGAAACTAAATTTAGACAATGAACCCCATTTTAGGTATTGGAGGATGAATGTATCTCTCCTCTCAGATAAAAACGTAGTACAGGAAATAAAACGGTGTATGAAATAATATTTCCAAATCAATGACAACAATGAGGTTTCTCCATCAATACTATGGGAAGGAGGGAAAGCTGTAATAAGGGGGAAATTAATTGAAATATCGTCCCGACTGAAACGAATACGCTTAAAGAATCAGAAGGAATTGGAGGATAAGATTAAGGAACTAGAAGAAGAACATAAAAAAACACCAAATGAATCCAGATTACAGGTATTAAAAACAACCAGAAGCAAATTAGATGAACTTTTGACAAATAAAGCAGAAGGGGCTCTGCGCTTTGTGAACCAGAGATACTATGAAATGGGCAATAGAGCCAGTCGACTGCTAGCCTTCCAACTTAAAAAGGCCCAAACAGATAGAATTATATCACAAATAAAACATCCTATCCCTAAACAATGTTTAGTAAAACCCAAAGGTATAGCAGAAGCATTTGCAGATTATTATAAAGAATTATACAAGGACTCAGAAAATGACTTAGATAACTACACGGCACAAAACTTTTTAGGAAAACTACATTTACCAACACTAACAGGGGGGGATACATTAGAAATTATTCGCCCCATTACAAAACAGGAAATACAAGATACAATAAATAACTTAAAAATAAATAAATCACCAGGAACGGATGGATTCCCGGGGGTGTTCTACAAAAGCTTTAAGGAAGAATTAACACCAGTACTGCATAAAGTATTTAACTATGCTCTAACAAAAGGAGATCCCCCCAAATCATGGTCGGAAGTCATCATAACAGTCTTGCACAAAGAAGGAAAAGACCCAATATTGTGTGAAAGCTATAGACCAGTTAGTTTACTTTGTAATGGCCTAAAAATTCTTACAAGCATACTGGCAAAAAGAATGCAGAAATTTATAGCGAAATTAATTAGAAATGATCAAACAGGGTTTATTCCGGGAAGGCAGGGTGCAAACAATATTAGGAGGATACTAAACATAATTACGAGCACAAAATCTAAGACCCAAACCTCGATGTTACTAGCTTGGATGCACAAAAAGCTTTCGATGGTGTGAAATGGAGCTTCTTACATCAATCACTTATAGCTTTTGGCTTCCCTCAAATATTTGTTGAATGGGTGAAAATAATCTATAAAAACCGTAAATCTCGTCTTAGAGTAAATGGTCACTGTTCAGATTTCTTTGATATCAAAAGAGGAGTCCGGCAAGGGGATTGTTTAAGCCCACTCTTGTTTGCAATAAGCATAGAACCACTCGCAGAATCAATTAGACAAAATGAGCAAATAAGGGGGATATTTGATGAAGGAGGAACAGAACATAAAATATCATTGTTTGCAGACGACCTGTTGGTAATGCTGAAGGAACCTTCGTTATCAATACCACCACTGTTGGAGAGCCTTAAAATATATGGAGAAGTAGCTGGGTATTCAAATAATGAGAGCAAATCAATAGCAATGATGATATCAGGAAAATGTCCAACAGAGGTGATTGAAAGATTTGATTTTAAATGGACAAATAAAGGGTTTAAATATTTGGGGGTGACCATTACACCACATTCCACACAGCTGTTTGATGCAAATTATGGAATGTTGATAAAAGAAATAAGGAAAGATTTGGAAAAATGGGAAATTTTGCCCTCAAGTCTTATCGGAAGGATAGAAACAATTAGAATGAACATATTACCAAGACTATTATTTCTGTTTCAATCCCTTCCAATTCTGATTCCGGCATCCACATTTAAAATGTTAAATAAATTGATAACAAAATTCCTTTGGCAAAACAAGAAACCTAGAATAAAATACAAAACCCTGTTTGCTCCTAAAGAAAAAGGGGGCCTAGACCTACCCAATATTAAATATTACTATTGGGCAGCTCAAATTAAAGCACTCATCTTGTGGATTACTACAGACAAAGATACGATATGGGTGGACATGGAGCAGCGATCTTGTCCAAATATGCCTGTGGAATCGTTACCATACATATCAGTCACGAGGTGGAAGAAACTAAAAATCCAGAATGAATGGATTAAAGGAACTATTAAAACTTGGTCAACAATACAAAAAAAATTAAAAATATCAAGATCTACCAAAATAGCGAAAAACCCAGACTTTAAACCTGGGGTTATGGAGGTAGGGTTTCAAAAATGGGCCCAAAAAGGACTGATGTTGATTACCCAAGTATTGGAAGCACAGGCAATGAAATCATTCGAACAACTCCAACAAGAATTTGACCTACCCAGAAATGATTTTTACAAATATTTGCAACTAAGGCATTACCTCCAGAAACACGAGGAATGGGGGAAAATATGTAAGGAGCCAACTAAGGTAGAGGAATTATTAATATCATATACAAAAGGACAATCAATAAAGGGGGTTATATCAAAACTATATAAAGCCCTGAGAATGGATCTCAGTAATGAGGACATGGCAGTTAAGGAAAAATGGGAACAAGAAACTAATGTAGCGATAAAAGACAACGAATGGGAAAAAACATTGAAAGAGGGACACAAAATAACCAACAGCCCGACATGGAGGGAGTTTGAATGGAAAGTAAAAATGCGATTCTTCTATACACCCTCTATCACTTCAAAATATAAAAATACCTCAAATCTATGTCTGCGTAACTGTGGGGGGGTCGGAGACTTTACGCATATTTTCTGGAATTGTCCTGTAATATTAAATTTTTGGAGAAGTATCCAGAGAGAAATAAAATTAATTACTGGCTGGGAGTTGCGGTTGGACCCAAAGGCTTACATAATAGGAATTTTGCCAGAAGAATTACTATCTGGTCAACAGAAATATATACTAAGGGTAATGCTTCTGGTAGCAAAAAAATGATCACAGTGTCCTGGCTGAAACCACAACCTCCTGACATAAAACAATGGAGAGACAAATTAAAGCAAATGTACATTATGGAAAAAATCACTGCAAGACTTCAACTGAAACTTGACCAATTCGAGAAAAGATGGAAGCCTATCACACAAATTTTACTTGATGTCTGAACACCTCCCCCTATTTATTATGTTTTTTTGGGGGGGGGGTTTGGGTGTATATTTTTATTTATTATTTTTTTATATATTTCTTTTTGTATGGATGTATTGTATGAACATTTATTCTTCTTTTCTATTAATAGTATTTTTTCTTCTTTATTGTTCCTTCTGTTATTTATGAGTGTGTCAAGTGTATATATTTTGTGTTGATGTAAGATGGTGGAATCAAACCTCTGTCAAAATTGGTGTGAGAAATAAAAAGATAAAAAAAAAAAAAAAACGCAGCGCTGCTATTACAAGCCATTGGAAAACAAAACGACACGGACGGGCCCCAACTATAGCTCATAAGTTGCCCCTAAAAATAAACTCCAGTGAAACATTTATTCAGATTCTATCATAGCAGCAATGACAAAGCAGCGTTACTGTTATTTGATTTTGTAATTCACCAAATCACTGATGTGAGTATTAAATATATGAAATTTAAAACACATATCGGTGATTTGGTCAAACTTGCCGATACAATACCTTAAAATAGTATAGCATTGGAACAACACAAGTTATTTTTAGTCTAATTAGATGACGAGCATATTTTTGCATTAAACTCCTGTTTTGTTTACCATGCTTTATGGCTGTGACTTGTCTGCTGCATTATTACCTTTCATATTTAGAGAACAAATTTCATCATAGATCTAGCTTCTTGATTTTGCTAAAACACAAGATTGATGTGTTTGAATTTAAAATGTACAGCATGCCCTAAACCCCATTCACTTGCACCTACCAGGGTCCTGCAAAATTCTATGGGAAACACTGAAGTCAATAGCATCTGACTCCCTAAAAAGCATATAAATAAAGCTGATCATGTGTTAAGATGGTCAGATTATGTCACATGATTACACTTACTTGCAAATTTTCTTGATTTTCTTCATTTTTTCCCTGTCAATCTGGACCTGTCCTGATGTGGTAAGATCTTCCAAGAGCTCAGAGAGTCTGTCCCTCTGAGACAACTCCATTCCTAAAAGTAACAGAATCAAAATTATCAGTAAAATTTCAAAATTTTCTGCACTATTAGGCGCACCTTAAAGCCATCATTGGTTTCAAAAGCTGACCATGCGCCTTACAATATGGTGCGCCTCATATATGGATCAATATTGAGTCGACTCGATTTCTGACAGCTTTCACTGGTTTACCCTTGCCGCGTCGTACAGGTGCCCTGCCCATCCCTTAGAACACATCTTAACATCCCACTATCCTTTTACAACACATCTACACTCATTCCTATCAACAACAAGAGCTTCCACTATATTTAGACCTCTTTCCTGCAGCGCACTCATAACACCATCCATCCACGTCAATCGCGGCCTTCAAGTCAAGTCAAGTCACATTTATTTATATAGCCCTTAATCACAAAAATGTCTCAAAGGACTGCACAGGATTACGATTACACAATTACCTGATCTTAAACCAGCATGCGGGCAAGGAACAACTCAAAAACCTCAGTGTGAGGAGAAAAGAGAAACCTTGAGAAAGGACCTAACATGTGGTAATCCCCCTTCCAGGATTGACCAGGGTGAATTACAATTAGCATTACTGTACACATAATAGTAAACATTAGGCAAGATGTTGAAAACGTCCGGAAAGTGCATGGCATCAACGACGCCCCAAGCCTGCAAACCAGTCCAGAAAGTCTATGACGGCCACGACGCTGCCTCCCGTCTCTGCCAGCTGGTAAATGCAGGGGTTGACATGCTGCAGGTCAGACGCTGGTCCGCTGACCCATCCCAAATCATCCTTCTCCTTCGTATCAGCCAGGCAGGCGTCGGAAAAAGACAGGACAAAACAGAATATGAGGTGGGCATCAATCATATGCTTTGGAATAAAAGTCTCCTTCCATTTACTTCTGCTCTGTAGATCCTCAACATTCGCTCCTCATCCATCATCTGCAAACCAACAGAGTACTCTCTTATCCACAGACTTGCTCAGTTCCACTACTACTCCAGTTCTGTCCCTCTCAATTTCATTTCTCAATCCATCCAATCTTGTCACTCCTAACATATTCCTCAAACACTTCATCTCAAAAACATTTAGCTTCCCTCTCAAATCTGCCTTCAGGCTTCAAGTCTCTGCACCATACAACACAGTCGGCACAATCACACTCCCATACAGTCCCCTCTTAACATCGATACTCATACTCTTGTTGCTTATCACTCTCCTCAGAGCAAAACCTTACTTCCTTAATTCACTCTGTGCAATATCTCGCAATCCATTCCACCAAGTGCAGCCACATCACAACCAAAGTACCTAAAGCTTTCAACTTCTTCCAGCACCCATCAATGAAGCCTTATTTCTAACACCATGCCCACTCCATCACGTGAAAACTTAATCCCCTCACTCTTCCCAACATTCACACATAACTTACGCCTATCACACACTCTTCCAAACTCCATTACCTACCTTCTCAATGTTTCTTTAGAATTAGCCGCAAGCGCTGAGTCATCTGCAAACAACACCTGATTTTTGTGACACACGGTTCCACTGTTATCCATCATCTTTACACCTCTGCCAAATACTCTTGCATTCACATTTCTCACCACACCATCCATGTACACATTAAACAGACGTGGTGATATCACACACCCCTGTCTCACAACAGTCAACACAGGGAGCCACTCAATTGTCTCACTCCCTACTCTTACACATGCTCTGCTGTTCACTTAAAGGCTCTTCAATGCTTCCAACAACTTTCCACCCATTCCATACATTAGCATCACCTGCCACAACGCCTCTCTATCGACTCCGTCATACGCCTTTTCCAAGTCCATGAAAGCCAACTAAGCATACTTTTGCAAAATATTTCTCACACACCTGTTGTAATGCAAACACCTGATACACACATCCTCTCCCTTTCCTGAAACCACTCTGCTCCTCCATCACCACCTCACCCGTTCTTCCTGTCACGCTCTTAATCAAGACTCTTTCATACAGCTTACCCGGCACAGAAAACCAACTGATACGTCTCGAATTGCTACGTTCATATTTATCACCTTTAACCTTAAACAATGACACCGCACATGCACTACACCAATCAACAGGAACCAAACCACTTAAAAAGCATACATTCAACAGGTCTACGGCCTAGAGAAAATAAGCTAAATAGACAGCTAGCAACAAGCAACGTCCATTGATACAGAGATGCTTTTTGGCAGATTTTTTCTTAATTGTTGGCATTTGCGTGTTTTGGAGTACATAATTATTTTACACTGTTGGATTCACTAAACTCATGGTTGTATAGTGACCATGTTGCGTATTTTCATCAACTGTGATGGCTGCAAGATGACGTCTTTGGTGAGCTACACGGCTTCATATTTTTGGGGTATTTTGTTTCAGACTCATCGTGATGTTTCTGGGATGAGTATATTTTAACATGCTCAGCATATCTTGAATCCCAAGAGTTTAGGGCTTTCCGATCATATGCGGCATGTCGTATTTCAGTGACTGGTGACATAGTACAGACACAGTGTCTGTACGTGTCCTTGACACGTATTTGAGTCTCAACAGTCCGATGTTAAGGGCTTTATAAAGTTTGACAGACCTACCTGACTGTTTTGTTAACAATTCTACTGTAGTGCCTTATAGACCGGTGCGCCTTGAGGACAGAAACTATATCTTAAAAAAAATACTGTTTTGAGGGGTGCGTTTTATAATCCAAAACGCCTTACACTGCAGTCAATACGATTGTTGATTGTTGTGACACATGTACATGGCAATGGCCGGATCATATTGCCCTACACCCGGATCAGTTTCTTCGCAATATCCATAGAAAAAACATGGAACATATTTTTCACTTTAAAGATTTCAAGGCATACTACCTGTCCAGAATGTAAGGAAATAAAAACAAAGGTTAAAATATGGTACCGAATTCAACTTTGTTTTTGTTTTTCCAGACTGGTTTTAATGTAGCGCTTAAATTCATGACAATAAAGTGTCTTGAATAGAAACCTAGCTTTAAGGGCTCTCCTTCGTTTAACTTTTTGGTATTTATCATTTAAGTTGCGAGTTTCTCCATTTTTTCATACACACAAAGAAAATAGTTGATGTTTTTTATTTCAGATTAGATTAAATTGAACAACTCAGAGAAGTACATAGAAAATATCTCCCGATACAGTGATTTGAAACAATGTTGCTTTCTTGCTGTTTTTAGATGCTTTGTGTTCATTTGAGAAGTTATTATCTACGATCCCCGGTGAACTAAAATGTATTCAGTCGACCTGCCTCAACGACACGCGCGCAGCTTGTCTAGGTCAGTGTTTTTCAACCCTTTTTGAACCAAGGTACACTTTTATTTATAAAAAAGTTGCGAGACACATCGTTCGTCGAAAATGTTTGAAAATGAAGTTATGTCAAATATTTCACTGTGCAACCTCATAAGTAGGTAATTAGTTTAAAAAAAGAAAAAATACTTAAAATAAAAAAGAATGATGTGCTTTATTTATGTTTTTATTTTTTCACAGTGCAATCTTAAACCTCTTTATTAAACAAATTAAGTTACTAAATGTAGTGTGCTACCTCATGAGCAGATAATTTGTATATAAAAAGTATATAAAATCTACCATCCCCTACTGATATGGGTGACTATTACAGTTCCTCGTCTGAAGATAGCAAAAATACTGAATAATGGCCTGATTTTTTGGAAGAATAAAATTGGGCAAATTCCAGCAAGGTCTCACGGCACACTAGTGTGCCCCGGCACACTGGTTAAAAAACACTGGTCTAGGTCATACAGTACTTGTTTACAAATACGCAAAGTGGTCTGAAGTAAACGCAAGTTCACAGAAAAAACGTTGACAAAGGCAGTAGGTCCCTAAATGTAGTTATTAACAAAAATATATTGTTTAATAATTGTCAAAGTATTATGATGGGTGGTGAAAATTTGTGCCAACTTATTTCATAAAATTTCGTGTTGATTAATTTGTAAATAAAACCAAGATTTTCGATACCTGCAAAGTCTAAATGCACATAATACATACCAAATAAGTACTTGTAACTATAGTCTTACCTTCATGACAGAATATATCAGTGTACAAGTTACTGTTTTGCAGTACAGTACTGCTTAGCATGTATTTTACTGTACGCATTTATACAGTTCAATGCTTCTTTTTGACGTAATTGATGTTTTTCCGTGATTTGACGAGGCAAACAGCATAATGTTGAGCTCTTTGAAATAATGAGGAAAAAAAATCCAATATCCATTTAATTAAAAATGGGGTCATTTTACCCCATTACATAATTAGTGTGAAATGTAGTCTTTTTCCAGTTGTAAGCTGATTAAACTAGTTCAACCGAAATGTTACCAATTGACAATTGTTTACATTAGATTTGTTGTAAATACCTTTCTGTTGCTCGCTGGTAGGTCGACAAACCTTTACGTTTGCGTTCTGTTGACGTATCTGTTCTTAAATCCTCCGTGGGATTCCGTCTTCAGACTTTTTTTCTAACCCAAGTAATGCGACCCGGATGTACTCGAATAATGGGTTGTTTGAATTCTAAACGTGTCAGGAACAATGCCTAGATAAAGTACTTACACAATTTATTTCTGATCAATAATCCAAATTAATGGCCTTGGTCAATCTTTAGTACTCAACACACCCTGAACTAAGGTTACTTAAGGGATGTGACGTTTACAACGACACTGAAACCTCGACGCATGCGCGGAGTAGGCTATACTGCTGGAGAGGGGAGAGTGGGCGCTCGTGACGCGTTCAGGGTAAATTAGTAAGTTTGATCGATTATCTTCTTTTTGCATGTTAAAGATAATTGTTGTTTAAAACCCCACTATACCAGTGGTTCTTAACTTCAGGACCCACCATTCCACCCTAATGAAAAGCTGCGACCCGAATCGAGAAAGGAATTCCTCTAGTCAAATGTATTAGATCAAAGGATTGTGGAGTTTAAAGCAGCGGTAACAGTATTTATTAACTTTTTTTTTTTTACAAAACAACAAACTGACCAGCAAAACCAAAACGTATCGTCTATACTCGTATATAAGCTGAAATTGCATATAAGCGACACTCTGAAACTGTTTGAACGTAGCCATATACTAAAAACAATTCTTACCCAAAATATTTATAAAATGTGTTATTAAACATCAATAATTATTTGATTGTGTAAAAAAATGTTATTTTAGTGGTATAGATAGATAGATAGGTGGGTGATTTGATAGATAGATAGATAGATAGATAGATAGATAGATAGATAGATAGATAGATAGATAGATAGATAGATAGATAGATAGATAGATAGATAGATAGATAGATAGATAGATAGATAGATAGATAGATACTTTATTCATCCTCGTAGGGAAATTCACACTTCCAGCAGTATCCTTGTGTTGAAAATAAAACAATAATAAAGTAAAAGAAATATAATACATGAATACCCAATCTAACGTGATGATATAAAGTATTTAAATAGTGCTACATAAAATACACACTGTAATAAAAATAGGGTAATATGCAATGTGGGGATGTGGTTTAATGTGGGATTGTACTCCCCCGGGTGGAGTTAAAGAGCCTCATGGCATGAGGAAGAAATTATCTCCTCAGTCTGTCCGTGGAACAAGACTGTGACAGCAGTCTGTCGCTGAAGCTGCTCTTCCGTTTCGAGATGATGCTGAGTAGTGGATGTGATGAATTGTCCACGATTGACTGCAGCTTTTTCAGTGCCCGTCTTATCTACAGTTGTCTGGCTGTCCAGCTCTGTGCCCACAACAGAGCCCGCTTTCCTCCGCTTTTAGTCTTATTTTGCCAAGGCAAAGGCCCACGACTTACTGAAAACCAATATGAAACCACTTTTGGATCACCCACCAGTTGAGTAACACTGCACTATACGATAACTGTATTAATGTGATTTTAATGTGAAACACAGCATATCTTGTATGCCACATGAAAGATAAAGTTTTATTTTTGCTTAATGAAATATACGACTTGGTTGAAATTTAAGCACTTTTTTATAGGACTAGAAGCAATTGCCTGACCTTGGTTTCCTCCAACTATTTTCAATGGTTACATTTGTTTATTTGTCAAACATACATTTAGTAATTGTATTTACATTATTTTTATTTATGTGTGCCCTGCTTATCTACGATCCACTACATTTTCTGTCAATCTGCTGGTATAAAGTAACATTATTTCTGCTGTTCTGCCTCAAAATTGCCTGCACAGCTTGTTGAAGTCACCCTTGTTTACAAACACGGAAAGTGGTCTTTTGAGCCCAAGCACAGAATATATAACAGAACAACACTTTAAAATTAAGTGTATTATAAATCTACTTATAACATTCATTGCATGTATATGACATCGCTGTTTTCCATCTGCCATCAGTATGTACCTGTATTTACTCATCTTCATTCATACAATGTTTGCTCCTTTTTCCATGATGCTTTTAATGTACGTTTACGTTTTGTAGCGTCATAAATGTTGCTTTGAATCTTTCTTCTGCTGAGGTTATGGCTTGATTCCTAACCACGTATCCATTTTTCTTGTGTTCTCTGTATATCTCCTTTGGAAAATGATATGCAAATACGCGACCTTACTGGACTGTCTCAGAAAATTAGAATATTGTGATAAAGTTCTTTATTTTCTGTAATGCAATTAAAAAAACAAAAATGTCATACATTCTGGATTCATTACACATCAACTGAACTATTTCAAGCCTTTTATTATTTTAATATTGCTGAATTTGGCTTACAGCTTAAGAAAACTCAAAAATCCTATCTCAAAATATTAGAATATCATGAAAAAGTATACAAGTAGGCTATTCAACTAATCACCTGAATCATCTAATTAACTCGAAACACCTTGCGAGGGTTTCCTGAGCCTTAAAAACACTCAGCTTGGTTCAGTAAACTAAATCACTGCTGATCTGACTGCTGTCCAGAGGACCATCATTGATACCCTCCATCAGGAGGGTAAGACACAAAAAGAAATTTCTCAAAGAGCAGGCTGTTCACAGAGTGCAGTTTCAAAGCATATCCACAAAAAGTCTGTTGGAAGGGAAAAATGTGGCCGGAAACGCTGCACAATCAAGAGAGATGACCGCAGCCTTAACAAAATTGTGAAGAAGAGCCGCTTCCAGAATTTGAGGGCGCTTCAAAGACAGTGGGCTGAAGCTGGAGTCCAGGTATCAAAAGCCACAGTTCACAGACGTGTCTGGGAAATGGGCTACAATAGCCGTATTCCCATGGTCAAGCCACTTCTGAACTCAAGACAACGGAAGAAGCGTCTGACTTGGGCTATGGAGAAGAAGCACTGGACAGTTGCAGAGTGGTCCAAAGTCCTCTTTTCAGACGAAAGCAAGTTTTGCATTTCATTTGGAAGTCAAGGCGCCAGAGTCTGGAGAAAGGCTGGAGAAGAGCAAAACCCAAGTTGCTTGAAATCCAGTGTGAAGTTTCCACAGTCAGCAATGGTTTGGGGAGCCATTTCAGCTGCTGGTGTTGGTCCACTGTTTCATCAAGTCCAGAGTAAATGCAACTGTGTACTAAGAGATTTTAGAGCACTACATGCTTCCATCTGCTGAAAAGCTCTATGGAGATGAGTATTTCATTTTCCAGCATGCTCTGGCACCTGCCCACAGTGCCAAAACCACCAGTAACTGGTGCACTGACCATGGCATCACTGTCCTTGATTGGCCTGCTAATTCCCCTGACCTGAACCCCATCGAGAATTTGTGGGGTATAGTTAAGAAGAAGATGAAAGACACCAGACCTACAAATGCAAATGAGCTGAAGGCCGCTATCGAAGCATCCTGGGCATCAATAACACCTCAGCAATGCCACAGGCTGATTGCCTCCATGCCACGCCGGATTGATGCAGTAATCCGTGCAAAAGGATTCCCAACCAAGTACTGAGTGCATCAATGGACATTTTCAAATGTTTGATTTAGTTTTGCTGTTATAAAATTATTTTTTTTACTTGGTCTGAGGAAGTATTCTAATATTTTGAGATAGGATTTTTGAGTTTTTTTCAGCTGTAAGCCAAAATCAGCAATATTCAAATAATAAAAGGCTTGAAATAGTTCAGTTGATGTGTAATGAATCCAGAATGTATGACATTTTTGTTTTTTTAATTGTATTACAGAAAATAAAGAACTTTATCACAATATTCTAATTTTCTGAGACAGTCCAGTATAACGTTCGAGAAAGTCTGGAAGCACAAAGTTATTCGACTCGGGCTTCTGATCGGCTGAAGAGTATGCAAATTGCCAAACAAACCGAAATTCAGAAATTTACAAACCGAACGAAGATTTTTGAAACTCGGTAGACACAAAAAGAAATCGGAAAAAAACAAACAAAACAAAACAAAAAACTTTAAAACTTGGCCCACGTCCCTGCGTCCTAGACGCATTATTTTTGCTGGGGACGCATCGTGTCAAATCAACGTGCGTCCCCGGGACGCAACTTTTTTAACACGAAATCTTCATTATAATTTTTTTAACAAAGATTTACCGCACTCCAAACTTTTCGTGAGGCAGATCCGCCATTGTTGTTTTGGTCTCGCGGTTCGAGTTTTTCTCTACACGCCGATCTCCAGTTCGAGTTGTGTAGTGAAAGTCCGTTTCTTTTTAGAGAACCGGCTTTTTCCGCTCAACTCATTTAAGAGAGCCAGCTCTCAAAAGGGCTCACTTGCTCTGATGCATTATATTACGAATGATTATGTTGTATAAAGAAGTTAAGAAAAAAAGGAAGTAAAAAAAGGAGAAAATGAAAAAAGACAGGTTTGTGGTGATCCCTTTTAATCAGTATATATCTATCTATCTACCTTGGTCATATCCCTCAAGAGGGGTGACCGACAGCAAGACACACACATACAATAACAAAGAAAATAAAAGGGAAATAAATAGCAAAAAAAATAAAATTTGGACCATGGCCAACCCAACTGCTCAAACACCCAAACAAGTTAGGAAGTTGCTTCCACTGGGTGATATTATTCGCAAGTATAATGTCAGTTTCCATTGCTACGCAGATGACACTCAACTCTATCTCCCGATGGCGGAATCTGCCACACTAAACTGTGGAAATTTGGAGGCCTGCCTCACTGAGATAAAAGAGTGGATGTCACTCAATTTCCTGCGTCTCAACTCTGAAAAGACTGAAATGTTGGTTATTGGTCCATCTAAGTCCCGTGACTTGTTCTCTAAAACCGCTGTGAACATGGACAATTGCCACATCACACAGAGCGACTCACTTAAATATTTAGGTGTCATTTTCGACCCCGATCTGTCCTTTCAAACACATGTGAAGAAAATTACTAGAAACGCTTTCTTCCATCTCCGTAACATTGCTAAAATTCGTCCTATACTTTCTCAGTCGGATGTGGAAATCATAATTCACGCGTTTGTTACCTCCCGTCTCGACTACTGTAATGCACTACTTTCCGGTCTTCCGATGACTGGACTCAAGAGTCTTCAGCTGGAACAAAATGCTGCAGCGAGGCTTTTAACAAGGACAAGAAAGTACGATCACATCACCCCAATTTTGGCTAACCTGCATTGGCTCCCTGTTAGCCTAAGATGCGATTTTAAGGTTCTCCTACTACTATACCAAATCATACATGGACTTTCCCCCTCATATCTTTCAGATCTGATCTCCCCCAATGTCCCGGCCCGAAGCCTTCGTTCCGAGAGCGCCGGTCTCCTGGTGATCCCAAGAGCCAAGAAGTGTTCCGCTGGTTCGAGAGCGTTCTCCATCCGGGCACCGGTGTTGTGGAATGCTCTTCCCCCTGAGATCCGATCTGCAACCTCGGTGGAAATGTTTAAATCTAGGCTTAAAACTCACTTCTACTCTATAGCATACGAATAACCTAAACTTCTTATATGTAATACCTTGTGAAGCCCTTAGAGACTAATTGTGATTAAGGGCTATACAAATAAAAATGACTTGACTTGACTTGACTTGAACCTCGGCACCTAAGTTGGTCATGCTTTCGTCCCTCCAGATGAAACGGGACACCAGAAAGCGGCCATGTCACTCGGGTCAGGGTGACACAACACACTCTTTTGTTCTACAGCACGGCCCGACAGCTTTCACTGGTTTACCACTGCCGCATCATACGGGTGCCCAGCCCATCCTCAAGAACGTGTCCATAATCCCACTATCCTTTCACAACACCTCTCCACTCCTTTCTATCACCAACAAAAAAACAGTATATTACCAACAATAATTTAATGCAGAAAATGAATGAATAATTTGAATAAGAAAATGTATTATTCTACTTAGTTATATTTGCATGTATTTTTCCCTTCTACAGTGAACGTCTGTGAGAGATGAACATTATTAAGACTGTTTAATGGCTATATTTGCACAGATAAAATACATGTATATAGTTTAATTCTACATTATAACGGTAGAGAAAAGAACTCACGTCCTTCCTGGTTGAAGTCCACAGAGAGAGAGAGAGGACGTTTATTTTGCGTCAGAGAGATCAGTGCACACAAGAACATGATTTCAAAATAAAAGAATACAAGATTGATAAACGTACAAGAGATATAATTACACTCATTATTGAAACGTTACTTTATGTGTGTGTGTGTGTATGAGAAACATTGTTTTTATATTTAGTAATATAAAAACAAGCTAATTACCTTGAGACAGAAATTCAAGAGATTTACATTGAAACCCTGACAACGTTCAAGCGACTTCATTTTAGAACTTTTTTTTAAAGTAAACCTCATTCATGTCGAGCAACTCAGTGTCTCACAACAAAATGTTCATTAACATTATATATGATATAAGGAAACACGTACAATATAACATGTTAAACTACATAAATAAACATGTGTGAAAAAAAAAAAGATTTGTTTTTTATTTTGTAAGGGAAAATACGACAGTTTGTAAGGGCATGGGGCACACTAAATTTTGGGGACCCATAGATCTCTGTTGGGACCCATAGATTTTTGAGCATGTGAGGTAAAACTAACACTGTGTGTATGTTGCAATATTTGTCAGTTGTGGTTTTAATGTTGTCAATTAATGTTTTGCGGAGCACCAAAAGGTTGTGGCTTACCAGCAGCGCGCTAGAGACTGCTAACAATACTGCATTCCGGTCATAAAATCAGAGGCTAAACTAAACCTTACCCTATACCAACAGGTAGCGCTGTTGGACTCGTCATTGCAGGAATCATTGGTTGTTCATATCAGTAATTTCAGTGAAATATATCATATAGCAGACAAACACAGTGATATCTGAGAATTGGGATCAAGTTCATAAGATTTACAGAGAGTGTGCAATAATTACTTAAACAAAAGTAGGCAGGTGCATAAATTTGGGCACCTTTGTTGTTTTATTGATTTGAATACCTATAGCACTAATCATTGGGACACAAAATTTGTTTGGTAAGCTCACTGACTTTTGACCTACATACACATGTGAAGCCAATCATGAGAAAGCGTATTTAAGGCGGCTATTTGCAAATTGTTTTCCTCTTTGCATCTTCTAGGAAGAGTGGCAACATGGGAGCTTCAGAACAACTGTCAAATGACCTAAAATAAATATTGTTCAACATAATGGTTTAGGGGAAGGATACAAAAAGCTAGCTCAGAGATTTCAGCTGTCAGTTTCCACTGTGAGGAACATAGTGAGGAAATGGAAGGCCACGGGCATAGTTCTAGCTACGGCCTGCAGTGACAGGCCAAGAAAAATCTCAGATAAGTAGAGGCGAAGGATGGTGAGAACAGTCAAACTCAACCCACAGAGCAGCTCCAAAGACCTACAACATGATCTTGCTGCAGATGGTGTCACTGCACATCGTTCAACTATTCAGCGCACTTTGCACAGGGAGATGCTGTATGGTACAGTAATGCAGCAGAAACTATTTCTGTGCACATGCCTCAAACAGAGTTGCTTGAGGTATGCTAAAGCACATTTGGACAAGCCAGCTTTATTTCGGAATAAGGTGCTGTGGACTGATTAAACTAAAATTGAGTTATTTAGATAGATAGATAGATAGATAGATACTTTATTCATCCCCAAAGGGAAAATCACATTTCCAGCAGCATCCCTTCGCTGGGAACAATACAATAATAAAGCAAAAAGAATACAATATACAAATACCCAGTGTGACGTGCAAATACCCACCGTAGCGTGTTATATAGAATAACTAAATAGTGCTACACAGTATACATATTGCAATAAGATTCGGTAATATGCAATGTAGGTGGTGTGGTTTACTGTGGGCTTTTACTCTGCCGGGTAGAGTTAAAGAGCCTCATGGCATGAGGAAGACAGTGACAGCAGTCTGTCGCTGAAACTGCTCTTCTGTCTGGAGATAATGCTGTGTAGTGGATGCGATGGATTGTCCATGATTGACCGCAGCTTTTCCAGTGCCCGTCTCTCAGCTACTGTTGTTAGGCTGTCCAGCTCTTTGCCCACAACAGAGCTCGCTTTCCTAGCCAGTTTATTGAGACGAGAGGCATCCTTCTTCTTGACGCTGCCTCCCCAACACGCTGTCGCATAGAAGAGGGCGCTTGCCACAACTGTCTCATAGAATATTTTCAGGAGCTTTTTGCAGATTTTGAAGGAGGCCAGCCTTCTGAGGAAGTAAAGTCGGCTTTGCCCTTTACTACATAGTCCTTCTGTGTTGGCAGTCCAGTCCAGTTTGTTGTCCAGCTGCACACCCAGGTATTTGTAGGTCTGGACAAATTCTACACATTCTCCTTTGATGGTTACAGGAACCGGGTGAGTTCTGGTTCTCCTGGAGTCCACCACCATCTCCCTGGTCTTGGTGGTGTTCAGGTGCAGGTGGTTTGCGTCGCTCCATCGGACAAAGTCCTGAATCAAATTCCTGTACTCCTCCTCCTGCCCATTTCTGATACATCCCACGATCGCAGTGTCTTCGGCAAGCTTTTTCAGAAAAATAACACAGCATTCCAAGACAAACACTTGCTACCCACAGTAACATTTGGTGGTGGTTCCATCATGTTGTGGGGCTGTGTCCAGTGCAGGTACTGGCAATCTTGTTAATGTTTAGGGTCTCATGGATTCCAGTCAGTATAAGCAGATTCTTGCGAACAATGTTCTAGAATCGGTGACAAAGCTGAAGTTGCGCCAGGGCTGAATACTTCAACAAGATAACGACCCCAAACACTGCTCAAATTCTACGAAGGCATTCATGCAGAAGAACAAGTACAATATTCTGGAATGGCCATATCAGTCCCCAGACCCGAATATTATTGAAAATCTGTGGTGTGATTTAAAGCAGGTGGTCCATGCTCCGAAATCATCAAACCTGGCTGAATTGGAGATGTTTTGTAAAGAATGGTCAAAATACCTTCATCCACAATCCAGACCCTCATTGGAAGCTATAGGAAGCGTTTAGAGGCTGTTATTTCTGCAAAAGGAGGATCTACTAAATATTGATGTAATTGTTCTGTTGGGGTGGCCAAATTTATGAACTTGCCTACTTTTGTTGAGGTAATTATTGCGCACTTTCTGTAAATCCTGAGAACTTCATTTCACCTCTCAGATATCACTGTTTTTGTCTGCTATTTGATAAATTCAACTGAAATTACTGATCCGAGCAAACATTGATTAATAAAGGAAAATCTTGAAAATGATCAGGGGTGCCCAAACCTTTGCATACAGAAAATAAGTATTTGAACACTCTGCTATTTTGCTATTTATCCAACTTAGAAATCATGGAAGGGTCTGAAGTTTTAATTGTAAGTGCATGTCCACCATAAGAGGGATAAATTAAAAAGAAAAATCCAGAAATCACAATGCATGATTTTTTTTTTACAATTTCTTTGTGTGATATAGCTGCAAATAAGTGTTTGAACACGAATGTTAATATTTGCTACAGTAGCCTCTGTTTGTTATTACAGAGGTCAAGCGTTTCCTGTAGCTTTTCACCAGGTTTGCACACACTGCAAGAGGGATCTTGGCCCACTCCTCCACACAGATCTTATCTAGATCAGTCAAGTTTCTGGCCTGTTGCTGAGAAACACGGAGTTTGAGCTCCCTCCAAAGATTTTTGATTAGTTCAGGTCTGGAGACTGGCTAGGCCATGCTAGAACCTTGAAATGCTTCTTACGGAGCCAGTCCTAGGTTTTCCTGGCTGTGTTCTTTGGGTCGTTGTCATGTTGGGAGACCCAGCCACGACCCATCTTCATTGCTCTCACTTAGGGAAGGAGGTTGTTCCCAAAATCTCACAATAATCGACCCCAGTCACCCTCTTTTTAATGCAGTGCACTCGCCCTGTCCCATGTGCAGAAAAACACCCTCAAAGCATGATGCTATCACCCCTAGCTTCACAGTAGGGATGGTGTTCTTTGGATTGTACTCTTCAATCTTCTTCATCCAAGCACACTTAGTGGAATTATGACCAAAACGTTCTATTTTGGTCTTATCTGACCACAAAACTTTTTCCCAATACTCCTCTGTATCATCCAAATGGTCATATTCAAGCTTAAGACAGGTTTGTAAAGAATGGTCAAAATACCTTCATCCACAATCCAGACCCTCATTGGAAGCTATAGGAAGCGACATGTGTTGGTTTAAGCAGGGGAACCTTTCGTGTCGTGCATGATTTCAAATCATGACGTCTTAGTGTATTACCTACAGTCACCTTGGAAGCGGTGGTCCCAGCTCTTTTCAGGTCATTGACCAACTCCTGTCGTGCAGTTCCCGCCATGTTTCAAGTTAAGTCTTACTGATTGTATGGGTTGGACAGCTAAAAACCTCAAACTGGTGCATCTGATTCAGGATGATACATGGAGTGCAGATGGACTTCTAATGGGAGGACTAACAGGTCTTTTAGGGTCAGAATTCTAGATGATACACAGGTGTTCAAACACTTATTTGCAGCTGTATCACACAAACAAATTGTTAAAAAATGATGCACTGTGATTTCTAAGTGGGAGAAATAGCAAGCAATATAGCAGGGTGTTCAACTTCTTATTTTCTTAACTGTAGATATATATATATATATATATATATATATATATATATATATATATATATATATTAGTGCTCATTTTACCTCTGAAAAGTGATGGGTCCCGGGGACTCGCATGCTCAAAAATCTATGGGTCCCAACCAATGTTCCCTCTAATTTTCCACGGGTCTGAGCGTTCACACATAGTCGGTGAGCAACACTTGAAACAACAGTGAGCAACCATAATCCCAAGTATGGCAAGATAATTAATTATCAAACATGTCCAAAACTTGACAGCAAGTTACATTTTGCCGAGTTTCCGGCAATGCAAAATCATTTTTCTCTTTTGAATGAATTGACTCATGTATTATTGCAAAGGTTGTACGGCCTACAAACGTGGTTTGTTCTTACAATTTTTTCACGAGATATTCTTTTCTTTTTTTTTCCTGATATATTTTGTCGCATATTAACATTTTTGGGGATTACTTAGTCGGTTGCAAGATACAGAACTGTACTTAATCACATTTTTTAGTGGAAGTACAATGTTGGCAACAAGATTCACTTGATATAATTGGTAATTATTTGAATGCAACACAATTTTTTTCTTCTTTTTTCCGTGTTTTTATCTACTTTTTAAAAAAATATATTTTAAAAAAGTCTAATTGTGTTTATTTTTTCCAAGCTGTTACTTTTTTGTTTTTGTTCTCTATTTACTTTTTTCCTACGTTTTGTTCTCTTCTTTTTTTCTGGCTTTTTTCTAAATTTTTCCTTCTTTTTTTCTCTTCCTTTTGTTACTTTTTTCTCAGCTTTTCACTACTCTTTCATTTTGGTATTTTTTTCTTTTTTGTTCTATTCCCCCCTTCTTTCAAGTCGTTTTGTGCATAGTGTTACATAATATTTGGTCATGTTGGGATTAAAGAAGCAAAACAACCTGAAGAGCCGTTTAGGACCCGAAAGAGCCGGTTCCTTTTCGTGAGCCGAGCCGAAGAAGCCGGTTCTCGACAGTCTACTTACTTTACTCAACTTTGTTCCACTTCGACTCGACTTCAAAATACCGCATTTAGGACACAACATCAGGGGAACCCGTGTATTTTTCCTTTATGCACTGTAACTTTGACTTAAGTCGCTTTTAATTAGTAATTTTGAGCCCTCATTTTTGTGCGCTGGCTAGATTTTCTTGTGCGCTGAGAATGTGCGAGCAGTGCGCAATTGTGTGAGCAGTGCGCAATTGCGCACGCGCGGAGCTTCCCAACAGAGATCTATGGGTCCCCAAAATTTAGTGTTATCGAGGTTGAAATTGTAAATCGGCGACAAATATATAAATGAATATATAAATCTATTTATTCGTTCAGTTTTAATCGTCACACTTAATTGGTAATACAAAGCAGTTATCGCTTCAGATTTTTCAGTTCACAAAATATTTACATTTCAGAAAATAATATTGCTGAAATATTAGTCTATATATTCATGCAGTTTTAATCACTTTAGATTTTACAGTTCATATATTCTTCTTGGTTTGCTGTCCCGCCACAGTTGTAATGCCTTCTCAAGGTCCAATTGCAGCAACGGAATTTCCATAGCTAATTTGTGGTTTTCATTGTCGCTGCGCCGATCCAATGTGCTTTTCTGAAAGTTCATATTGCGAAATGATTTATGCAATCCAGTTTTTTTGTCACGCTCGGTGCACGCCTCACAGAACATGTAGCCTCCATTATCATTATCCTCATAGCGTAACCATGAATATAATTGAGTCCATTTTGGCAGAAAAGTCCTTTTCTTGCTAGGAGTATTCTTTTGTTTATCTTTCATCAAATCGTTTGCTTCAAAACACGTGTTTTCCTTGCCTTCGCGGTCTTCTGAAGAATTTCTTCGACGTTTATCGTCCCGGAATTATTGCCGTTGTTACCACTTTCTGTATTATGTTTCGACTTATTACCGACACTGAAGAAATTACCAATTTTTTGTTGATTTGCACCTAATACCAACTGTTTGTACGGAGGCATACTTCTCTTTCACTCGACAACCACCAAAACAATGACGTGATCTCGAAGCAACGAGATCTTGTTTACCGAGATCGGCGCGAGACCAAAACAATAATGGCGGATCTGCCTGATGTAACGTTTGGAGTGCGGTAAATCTTTGTTAAAAAAAAAAAAGTAATCGGGTAATAATGACGCGTCTAGGACGCAGGGACGCGGGCAAACGAGAACACTGATATATATATATATATATATATATATATATATATATATATATATATATATATATATATATATGCCCACTGCCCGGAGATGGCTGGGATGGGCTCCAGCCCCCCCGCGACCCTAATGAGGATAAGCGGTACGGCTAATGCGATGAGATGATATATATATATATATATATATATATATATATATACAGTATATATATATATATATATATATATATGTACACCGTATTTTCCGCACTATAAGGCGCACCGGGTTATAGGGCGCACCCCCAAAAAATAGTTTTTGGTCCTATATTTTCCATACATAAGGCGCACCGGATTATAAGGCGCTACAATGGGAACGTCGACAAAACAGTCAGATAGTTCAGTCAAACTTATTACCCCCTTAACACTCCGAAAGCTTGCAAAGAAGCAAATACGTGTCTCACACATGTACGGACACAGTGTCTGTACAATGTCACCAATCACTGAAATGCATCGTTCCAAATATCATTCGGAAGGTTAAAGTCTTGGAATTCAAGAAATGCCAAACATTTCTTAGTTTCCATTTTATTTTTTGCTGGCAACTGTGTGGACAGCAAAGTAAGAATTTTATTGTGCAGGGAAACGGGGTTCTTTACTGTGCATATGACAATAAACACTTTGAATTTAATTTAGTTTAAAAATAGACTCATCACAGAAACATCAAGATCGTTCTAAAACAAGATATTGGGAAAATATAAAGCCGCATAGCTCACCTGAGTTCTCTTGCAGCCATCACGTTCAATAATGATACGGAACCTATCAAGAGACCAGAACAGACCAGGAAACCCCAGAGCATTTGTTTCAGTTCTTTATTTAAGGAAGCGTTCAGGGCCATCACGTCCGTCAGACGTCAGCAGCGGAGCCGGAGAGATAGCTTCGGATCAAGTGGCCAATCGGAGTGCGGAAGTCAGGCAGGTCGAGTTTACCGGGGCTGGAGAGGAGATCGAAGGGTGGGACGGAAACAGGTCGGATCAGAGGCAGCCAAAAACAGGCAAGCAGAGTTTTTTGACAAACGGGAAATCAGGAGAGTCACAAATGTACACTCTGACGAGGAGGTCTGGGCGCGCTTAAGAGGGAAGTCTGCAGGCTCGAGAGCGTTCTCCATCCGGGCCCCGGTGTTATGGAACGCCCTGCCTCCGGAGATAAGATCTGCAACCTCAACGGAAGTTTTTAAATCAACTCGCTCGCTCATTCACACCTAGGGATAATTTGGACCAGCCAATCCACCTGAAATGCATGTCTTTGGAATGTGGAAGGAAACCGGAGTGCCCGGAGGAAACCCACGCAAGCATGGGGAGAACATACAAATTCCGCACAGTAAGTCCGGTAGCTGGATTTGAACCCACACAGGAGGTTCCCAAGACCTTAGAACTGTGCTGCGCTAACCACTGCGCCGCTGTGCTGCCCCATATATATATATATATATATATATATATATATATATATATATATGCTGCGATTGGCTGGCAACCAGTTCAGGGTGTCCCCTGCCCACTGCCCGGTGATTGCTGGGATGGGCTCCAGCCCCCCCGCGACCCTAATGAGGATAAGCGGTACGGCTAATGAGATGAGATATATATATATATATATATATATATATATATATATATATATATATATATATATATATATATATCCCCCGGTTTTGTCTAACTAGTTTAAATACTTTAACAACAATTATGAACATTACATTCTCTACTATCAATGTGAGAAGTGTGAGATCAAAGGTTAAGGCTCACAGTGTTTTATCGTTCTTAGAAACTATCAGAACGGATGTGTTTTTACTACAAGAATGCTGCATCCCCTTTCTAAAAAATTATAAACAGTGGGAAGAGATTTGGCCATATCCGTCATTATGGAGCGGCTCGAATGATAAACAACCCTCAACTCATCATAAAGGGGAGTACTGTGATGAGAGACGGACGCGCAATCTTAGCAAGACTTTCTTATATAGGAAATGATTTTAACCTCATTAACATATACGGCCATGCCGACAGACAACTCAGGTACGAACTTTTAGAGGACATCCAGTCGCATATGCTAGGCCATAAACCACTAATCGTGGGAGGAGATTTTAATTGCATCCTAAGTAGGAAGGATAGAAAGAGGACCGATGAGGAGTTTAAAGTAGATAAAACATCAACTTTATTACAGGACATGTGCCGGACATTTAAACTGGTGGACTGTTTCAAATCCATACATCCAGGAGAGGAGGGCTTCACCTGGTTCAGTAGTGACAATGCCAGAGCCTCTCGAATAGACTACATATTTACAAAGGGTTTAGCACTGAGTGATGGAAGATTAATTCCTGTTTTTTTTTTTGGATCACTTGCTACTGTCCTGCTCTCTCTCATTTCCTTCAGGGTCTGTGGAAGTTAAACTGCTCCCTGCTGGAGGATGAGGCTCTAGCCGCACAATACAGGGAGCTGTACAAAGACTGGCAGACCCTTCAAGACTCGTATGATTCACAAGCACAATGGTGGGAAATGACAAAGAAACGAACACAGACCTTTTTTAAAAATGCAGAGAAAAACAAGAAACTTAAAGAGATGAAACGCATGTCAGGACTACAAAGAAGACTCCAACGCTATTTCATCCTAACAGAAAAGGGGATGGACTTTAATGATGAAATCAAAGAGACCAAACAAGAACTAAACGCTTTGGCGGAAATAAAGAGCAAAGGCATCATAATAAGAAGCAGAGAAAGAGAAATAGAAGAAGGGGAAAAATGTACACGCTATTTTTAAAAAAAATTATGAGCAAAAATGAGGGGCTTTTTAAATTTCAAAACGAAAACGGGAAAATAACAAAGGAAAGTAGTGAAATAACCAGATTGGTCGAAGACTACTACAAAAAATTATTTGAAAAGAAAGAAACACATGAGAATGAAATGGGGCATGTATTAGATCATATTTCAAAATCAGTGCGTCAAGAACCCTTTTTAACATCGGACTTTACCCAAGACCAACTGAATGATTGCATAAAGACTATGAAAAAAGGCAAATCACCCGGGGAGGACGGACTCAACCTCGAATTTTACCGGACTTTACTGTTTTTAACGAATTTTCCAGTCGAGACAACATGCCAGACAGTTTCAGAATAGGGATAGTTACTCTATTGCACAAAAAAGGAGACAAAATTGACTTAAAAAACTGGCTACCCATAACGCTTTTAAACATGGACAGTAAAAATTTCAGCAAGCTTCTAGCAACACGAATGTCTGTAGTCTTGGGAGACTTGGTTGATCCGGACCAAACCTGTGCCATCGTGGGAAGGAAGATCAGCGACAGTTTCATGCTGATCCGTGACACCATTTGTTATGCGAGAGACAGAAACATGCGACTAGCGGTTCTTAACCTAGACTTTGAAAAAGCCTTTGATCGAGTCTCGCACCAATACCTCTTCAGGGTATTGCAAAAATGTGGTTTTCCCCAAAAATACATCAAGTGGGTAGGACTGCTATACCGAGACATCTACAGCAAATTCATGATTAACGGGAATTTATCGGAAGCAATCGAGATCAACTGCGGTGTACGTCAAGGTTGCCCTATGTCTCCCCTTCTCTATGTTCTTTGCATTGAACCTTTGGCACAAATGTTAAGAAAAGATAGATTTGTCGAAGGGATCAATATCCTAAGAAGTGGGGGACAAATTACCAAGTGTGTTTTGTACATGGATGATTTTAATATTTTTTGTACTGACCGCGCATCTGTTGGAAGAGCCCTTGACTTGACTTACCTGTTTGGGAGGGCGTCTGGGTCAAGGCTAAATAGAGAAAAATCGCAAGTGAAGTTTTATGGAATGTGGAAAGAGACAGAAAAGGCAGGACTCCCGCTGACGGTGTTAAAGACAGACCAGAAAATCCTAGGGATAAAATTCAATGCGGATGGAGGAGGCGAGACCAACTGGGATGACGTGACAAGGAAAGTCAAGCAAGACTTGTTTTTTGGTCACTAAGAAAACTGACAATAGAGGGGAAGGTCCTAATCATCAAAGCGATCATCCTCCCAATGCTTTTGTCAATCAGTTTAGTTTTTATGCCCAAAAGAAACATGCTGTTACAACTGGACCGAGCCATCTTTCGCTTTGTCTGGGGCTCAAAGTGGGAAAGGATAAAAAGAGATACAATGAAAAAGAAAAAGGAAAAAGGGGGGAAAGGAGTGCCTGACCTCCAGCTTTTCCTGGGAAGCAAATATGTCTCTCTCCACGCTGTGGGCCCACCCAACAACCCGAAAAGTCAAGCAATGACCCGGTTTTGGATGGGCTCATATTTGCGGAAGCTAAAGCTTGTACCAAACAATCGTTTGATTCCAGTTTCATTTAACTTGCCAACAACACTTCTCTTTATTCGGGATTTTTTGAAGAAGTTTGATTTGGAAACACAAGAATGTCACACTTAACAAAACCACAGGTCCCTTATTGCTATTGTGCAAGAGCGAGCAAAAGTAAGCCCTGTGCGGGGGCTTGCGTTTGGCGAACCTTCAACGGTTTGGAGCAACGTGAATCATCCTGCCCTCCCAAACAGACTACGAGACTTGTCATGGATGGTGGCTCATGAAGTTCTCCCAGTCAGAGCCGTAATGCACCACCGAGGAATGTCAGCGACTTCGACGTGCCCTCGACCTGGCTGTGGCGCCCAGGAGTCAGTGAGGCACCTTTTTTTTGAGTGCAGCGCTGCCGAGGTCTTGTGGACAATGGCCAACCAACTAGGAAAGTTCCCGGACTTGCCAGCAGGGGAGGTCCCTGATGCACAGTACGTGCTTTACGGGGTGAGTCGGTCGAGGAGGTCTCGGAATGACTTTGCCAGGGACTGGCTCACTCTCGCCGCCATCAAGGACGCCATCTGGACCTCCAGAAACCTGCTGGTATGGAGGTGCAGGCAGATCCCCCCCGTGGCTGTGCTCCAAATGGCTGCAGATACCATACAATCTGCGAGCGGCGGGCCTAGGACGCAGCAATAAAGAAGACTCGTCTGCACCCACCCGGAGGGGGGAACCGGAGCTACACTGTGGGAGTCCCGGCAGCAACGCCCTGGGTTGTGGAACCCAGAAGGGAGAGGACCCACACAGAAGGGAGAGGACACACACAGAGGACTGGAAGAATGCTGCTTGGGAGGGTGGGATGGCAGAGCTATGCCCTTGCACAATAGTATTGCCTTTTACACGCTGGTTAACTACTGTTAAAAGAAAATAACTCTGAAATTGTTTAATTGATGTTGAAAATGTCAGGAAAAAATGTTAAAATGTCATATCGTCACGTCATATTGTCAGATATAAAAAAATTGTGAATATGCTTGATGGCTGTTGAGATTGTCGTGTTTGTTTTGCTGCTGTTGGTGTCGGTGGATTTGTTCAGACCGAGGACAATCGACTTTGGCCTGGACGGATCTATTGACACTAACAAAGATGTTATATAATGAAATTGTGAATATGCTTGATTGCTATTAAGATTTTCGAGAAGGGTTGTTCAAACCTCACATTGTGTTTGCTGTTAAACGTCATATTGAAATATAATATTGTGAATGTGCTTAATTGCTGTTGAGATTGTCATGATTGTTTTCTGTTATTAGTGTCAATAAATTTGTTCAAACCAAAAAATATGTACACTGCTGATGAAGTAGGGCTAGGACCTTGGCTTGGACTTTTGGCTGAGAGTAAGAGACCGACAACGGATAATGGATAACGAAGATAGAACAATAACCTTTGAAAATGCCCTCTCAAATCGTCTTGAATATCTTTCTTATCATCATTAAATTCCATAAATTAGTTGCTTCACTGAATAAGCCGCAGGGCTGAACATTTGGGAAAATAGTAGCGGCTTATAGTCCGGAATATACGGTATATAAAATATAAAAATTCATTAACTCTGGGGAATGGCGGATTTAAAACGGGGGTCTTCAGCCTGCTCCTCTTTCAATCTAGTGGCCCAGGAACTACTCAAGGTTTTTGACACTGGTTCCTCATCGGTTGACGCATCAAGGTCCTTTATGAGCGTCCAGTAGGGAAAGCGCACAATCGCAGATTATTCGATTGACTTTCGGGCCTAAGCCAGCCTTAGTCACTGGAACACTGAGGCATTGGTGGACGCCTACCTCCACAGCCTGGCCGAATACATTAAGGACGAACTATTGTCCCACGCTCCACCTGCCAATCTCGACGAGGTCATCGGAACGGCTCGCACTGAACGTAGCGTCCAGGCGCGGAGGGTGGGCATCCCCTCGGCGTCCCAGCCAATGGTCGCGGTCCACCATGAGGTCATGGAGGTGGATCGTGCGCCATTGTCAGTGGGTGAGCGTCAGCGGAAATTTTCTGAGAGCCTCTGTCTTATGGCGGCGGACAAGGACACCGGGTCTTATCGTGTCCGTTAAAAGGAAGAGCTCATCGGACCTTGGAGGAGTGCGATTGAGCTCAGCCTTCATCCAGACCTCCAGAACCAAGAGACCCGTCTTCAAAGCTCACCTCCTGATTCCAGGCTCCATGCAAGCTCTGCCAGCACTTGTTGACTCTGGCGCTGAGGCCAATATTCTGGACACTGCCTTAGCACGAAGGTTGGGGTTAAAACTCATTCCCCTTCCAACCCCGGTTGGTTTCTCTGCTGGGGCCGCCCGAGGGGCGCCTGTTCATCAGCTCAGTCTCCTCCGGGTCCAGCTCCTGCCACACCCCAGGATGTTGATGCATTGGTCTGTTCTGTGGAATATTGATTTTTTGGGGGGGGACTTCTTGAGCCCCCCTCAAGGGACGGCTCCAGAAGTCTTTCATGATTACTCATTGCACTCACCTATGCCCGCTCGTTTGGCGCCAGCTGCTGCTGGTTACCTGATTGGTTCCCCCTCCTATTTAAGCTCAGTGCTCTTACTCGCCCTTTGTCAGTCCATCAACGAACCTCTGCTTACGCAAGGAAAGCACTTTGACTCTGGCTCCCGTCTGTCCCGTTTTTTTCATCCGTATACTACTCGCCTTTTCCTGATTCCCCGTTTGTCTCCGGTTACGACCCGTTTTTGACCACCGACCACGTTCTGATCTCCCATCCAGGCGAACGACCCGTTTTCGACCACCGACCACGCTCTGATCCCCCGCTCCGGCTTTCGACACATTTTTCCCATTTGACCACGCTACGATCTCCCGCTCCGGGAGATCCACCTCCGCATTCCGAACACGCTCCGATCCCGTTAGCACCGGATCGCTGGCGTTGGTTTTTCCTCTATATCTCATTTCGTGAGTAACTTACTCATAAGTGTAACATTTACACTTGTGAGTAAAATGTGACACATCTGGGTCCTCTTCCGGTTCTGGACCTGACTATATATATATATATATATATATATATATATATATATAATATATACACGTCGGTGTGTGAGTGTGTGTGTGTGTGTATGTATAGGCCACCTTCGCGGGGGCACCCTAAACTGGTTTCCAGCATGTCGCAGGGCACACATAGTCAGACAACTCACTCGCTCATTCACACCTAGGGACAATTTGGACCGGGGAATTAACCTGACATGCATGTTTTTTGGAATGCTGGAGGACACTGGAGTACCCGAAGAAAACACACGCAAGAACCGGGAGAACATGCAAATTCTGCACGAGAAGGCTTGTGACTGGATTTGACCCCACGACCTCACAACTGTGCCGTGGACTTGTTAACCACTCACCGGAATATATATCTACGTATATATTGTGTGGGTTTCCTCCCACATTCCAAACACATGCATTTTAGGCTAATTGACCTGTCCAAATTGCCCCTAGCTGTTAATGAGCGAGTGAGTTATTTTTCTGTGTGCCCTGCGAATGCCTGGCAACCGGTTCGGTGTGTACCCTGCCCACTGCCTGAAGACAGGTGAGATGGGCTCCAGCACCCCTGGATGGATTTTAGTTGTATTTTGTAGTATTTATGGGGTAATAATTCTGTTGTAGTATTTTAGTTGTTTTTCTATTAGAATTGTTTTCTTTTTAGATTGAAAGTACTTAGTGTATTCCTGTAGTCATATTTTTGTTGCAGACACACAAAGGGATAATGGGGACAAACTTAAAAAGAGCATTTTTTATTAGTAGCACTTTATTTATTATTGTTGTGATATTTTGACCAGTTTTGTTTGGAGGGCTGGATTTACAAGCCTAATGGCCCGCGTATGGCCCGTGGGCTGTTGGTCACCCAAGTTTGGCCTAAAGTTGAGGCTCCACGAAAGCCAATGTACTGCGCATGCGTGAGTTATTGGCGCATCTTGCGGACGTCATTTACCTATTCCGTTTTACAGTTACGTGACGACTAAACAAAGCATGGCGGTTGCCGTTTTTGGGCTTTTGATTTATATTTGCTTTATGTATACGTTGCCCTTGTTTTCGGTAGCCACGACGAAAGAAAATATTCGTGATTACAACGGGAATATAACAGTCCTTCCTCCGAGTAACATTGTTAAGGAAGTTCCAAGAGAACAACTGTTACCGATTGAGCCATCGTCTGTCCCTGATCATTTACGGATCCCTGAGACTGGCGGTGGGTAACTGTAAAATAACAAGATCTGGGGGGTATTGCACAAAAACAAGATAAAGGATTAAGCTGGAAAAGGTGTCTTTATTTGGTAGAATTTGCCTCAAGTCAGTTCCACGAAAGCAGGTTAAATTTTGCTTGTTTTGGTTACTATGGTGATTTTTTTTTTAGTGGAGTCAATAGCTAGCCTGCTTCAGACCAGGCTAACAACCTGGTTTAGATGATCCCCTGAGGTACTTCTGTCAATCGAGTGATATTTTATTTTATTTTTTTCCATTTTCATGGTTTTTCTTGACCTATTGCATCATCTCTGTTGTCTGCGGCTGCATCGGCTCGCTACAACGGGTCAGGTGCAATCGACATTTCGTTCTGTGTACATTGTTACACAGAATGACAATACAAGGAAATTATTATTATTATTATTATTATTATTGTTGTTACCCTGCATTAAAATTGTTCAGATGGGCCACATAGGGCAGCACGGCGGTTAAGTGGTTAGCGCGTCTGCGGCTCAGTCCTGAGGTAATGAGATCAAACATTCCTGTAGGGTTGGGTAGGGTTACTTTAGCTTGATTACTTTCAATTACTTTTGGATTACTCCTATACCAAATATGCTAATAAAAGACAAAAGAAACTAAATATGAATAAAATGATGACTCACAACACATGGTAAGCTTTCTCTCCTGGCTTTGATCTCCGGCAAAACTAACAAAATGCGACAGAAACAAAATGAAAATTATTCCAAACAGCTTGCCAACATCATTTTTGCCGTTCCATGTATTCCAAGCCTGCACAAAATTCTGTAATTTTATTCATATTTAGTTTCTTTTGTGTTTTATTAGCATATTTGGTATTGGAGTAATCCAAAAGTAATTGAAAGTAATCCAGTTAAAGTAACCCTACCCAACCCTGCCTGTGTGGAGTTTGCATGTTCTCCCGTGGTTGCGTGGGTTTCCTTCGGGCACTCCGGTTTCCTCCCACATTCCAAAAACATGCTTGTGAAGTTAATTGGCTGGTCCAAATTGTCCCTAGGAGTGAATAAGCGAGTGAGTTGTCTGTGAGTTGTCTGTCTCAGTGTGCCCTGCGACTGGCTGGCAACCAGTTCAGAGTGTCCTCTGCCCACTGCCTAGAGATAGCTGGGATGGGCTCCAGAACCCCTGCGACCCTACTGAGGTTAAGCGGTGCAGATATTGGATGGATGGATATGGGCCATATAAAAAAGTATTTGACAAGGGTAATATCGTATATTTATGTCCCTCTCTGGGCTTGGTGGACCACCACTGTGCTAAATTTTTTTTCTTTTATGGTTACGAATTATACATTTCATGTTAGACCCCTAGTACTGTATAACCACCCCATTTGTTCACTGTCATCTGAACTTTAATCATTTACAAGTTTTTTAAATATTCTTATGTTTAATCATGACATGCAACAAAGTCCGCTTAAGACCAGACAAGTTATTTCACTCATGCTAGGTGTTTCTCCATAAATAGAAAGAGCTGCTGCCAGCCAATTTTTGCCATTTTACTGATTCTTAAATACCTACAGAAAATGTAGTTCTTTGTCCTTTGTGGCCTTGAATAAATATGAACGAAACGCTTGTAAGCCTCTGGAAATATTTCACAAGCTTCTAAAAATATCAGCTAGCCGTTACAATAAAATACAATTGTCATATTTTTAGAAACTGTGACAACAGGTTATCACACACGTATTTAAACCTAGAATTTCACTTGGAGCTTAGATAACTAACATTTCGATAACATTCATAAACGGTAGCTGACAAACAGTTGACATTCATGTATTTGTGTATATTTCCTTGTTTTATTTTACAATTGTTTATGTTTTTGTATTTGCATGATTCTTTTATTTCCACTTAAGCATATCTACCTCCTTTTTCTACGTGCTAGTTGGCGAAGTCTGTCCCTGTGATATGCATGAGGGTCTCTGCAATATCAACTGCTGCTGTGACAGAGATTGTAGACAGGAGATGGGTCTGTTTACTGAATGCTCAATTCTCTCTATAAGGCAAGTATCTGTGTACGTTTATGGATTGTGGCTAAGAACTAACATGAGTTATAGCAACCAAGTTCTGGTTGATGTAACTTCAACTCTTTATCCTTTTGGGTCAGCATTATTTAAATTGCCCGCTGACTCCCTTGCCAGAATTTAATAATTTAATCATTGCAGTAATCACAGAAAAGTCATTGATTGGTATAATCCAAACCATCTATTATCTGCACCGCTTATCTTCAGTAGGGACGCTGGGGTGCTGGAGTCCGTCCCAGTTATCTTCGGGCAGTGAACAGGGGACAGCCTGAACTAGTTGCTAGCCAGTCGTAGGGCATATAATCCAAACATTTTAATGTAATAGTTGTAGGATTTGTTGATTTGATGTCATTTATTTTGTGTTATTATAAACAAAATGAAAAATAAATGTCATATTTGAAGAAATAACGCACTACAAGTCGCTACTTTTTTGCTACATTTAAAAACACTGCCGCTTTAAATTCAGTGTGGCATACTCTTTTTGTTTTTTTTTGTGGTGGCAAGCTGCTCTTTTCTACAATGCATGCACTGTAAATACAAATTCAAGTCTAGTCATGTTTATTTGTATAGCCCTTAATCACAAAGAGTCTCAAAGGACTGCACAGACCACAGATTATTATTACACCATCCCCTGATGTAAAACCTACAAGAGGGCAAAAAAACCTGTCAAAAACCTTAACATGAGGAAAATGAAGAAACTTTGAGATGGGACCACACATGAGGTAATTCCCCTTCCAGGATGACCAGGCTGCAATAGATGTTGCAATAATAAATAATACACATATATTGTCAACATAAAATATAGGTAATTCGTATGCTATAGAATAGAAGTGTGTTTTAAGCCTAGATTTAAACAGAGGTTGCAGATCAAATCTCAGGGGTATGAGCGTTCCACAGCACCGGGGCCCGAATTGAGAACGCTCTCGAACCTGCGGATCTCTTTTTGGCTCTTGGGATTACAAGTAGGACGGAACATAGGGGGAAATTAAATCTGAACGATATCAGGGGGCAAGTCCATGCATGAGTTTGTATAATACCAACTGAAACTTAACATCTTAAGCTAACAGGGAGCCAATGCAGGTTAGCTAAAATCGGGGTAATGTGATCAAATTTTCTTGTCTTAGTTTTAATTTTAGCTATGTTGCGAAGATAGAAAAAAGCTGTTCAAGTAATATTCTTAACGTGTGTTTGAAAGGTCAGATTGGGGTCAGAAATGACACCTACATTTTTGACTGAGTCACTCTGGGTGATATTACATTTGTCAATGTTCAGAGCAGTTTTTGAGAACAAGTCACGGCATTTAGATGTACCAATAACTAACATTTCGTATTTTTCAGAGTTAAGGCGCAAGAATTTGAGTGACATCCACTCTTATCCCAGTGAGGCAGGCCTCCAAAGTTTCACAGTTTAGTGTGGCAGATTCCTCCATCGTAAGATATAGTTGAGTGTCATCTGCGTAGCAATGGAAACTGATATTATACTTGCGAATAATATCACCGAACCAACATTACAGTATTATTATTCATGTTTTACATAACTGGGTTAACGCGGGTTGTTTAACGGGACTTCATTCAATATTTATAATATACTCCCAATATTTTAACTTTTTTACCCACAAATCAAGTCCTCAATTTTTACATCTGATTTGAACAGCAGTGGAAGTTATCAAAAACACAACATTACCTTTCTGTATTATAGGTGTCAATGTTAAGTTCCTTAATTTTCTTCTACTCCTCGGGGAACAATAACAAGTGAATGCAATTTGGTCCATTACACTGCAAGCAACAATGACAACATTAAAAGTAACGTCTTTGTTGTAATTTGGCACTATTCTTCACAGTATGGTTGCCCTGGCACAGTCATCTCGAAATGTAGGGCGCAGCTCTTATTCAGATTTTCTTTCGGCACATTAGCAAACATGATGTCGGAGTTGGACCCAAAAGGTTAGGGTTGGGGCTAGGGTTAGGATCGGGTCATTCTGTCATGATGTTGGGGGTGGACCCAAATGCGGAGAGCAACAAAGAACAATGTAGGCGAAAAAGTTGTCAGGAGTGGAGGAGGACAGCGCCATTGGCGTTCAGCAGCCAAACGATGTTCATAGATGTATACTCAACAGCTTGTGTGTTTTTTTTTGTTTTTTTTTCTCTCAGTGGCAACAACCAGTTGTGCAACCATGCTACTGAGTCATATGCCCTGCAAAATACTGTCGAGGAGTACTCAAAGTTGATTTCACTTTTTCAGCAAGAGACAAATCCGAACATTTTCTGCATTCGGTCTCATCGTAAGTTTTGAATTCTCTTTGCTTTGATCAGAAAGTAGATACAATCATGTAGGTGTTAAAGGTGTATCAATAAATGTTCACTATTTAATTGAATTATTTTTGTCACATGTCCAACTTGATCTAGATTAGTAATCTTTTTTTTGTGTGCTAGGTCTCGATGGATTTTATTTTCCCGCCCCTTCCCTTTCCCATGTTAGAAACTTTGACTCTCTCTGCAAGCAGTATAATACATTTTCCTTTTCTTCACTGGAGAATTATGACATGCCAACAAATGTCCCTGATGCACTCCGCACATTTTATCAAGCAAGTATTACATCTATTTTCCGTTCTTCAGACAAAATGTTTTTACCTTGAATTTTAGGTGTTTGGTTTGTTTTAGTATGGAGATCCAATCATGTCTGCTAAAGGAAATGGAAAAAGAGATGCCTACTACCTACCAGCTTCTGGTTTATCACTTGACTGTGTTGATCAGAATCCTGTAGGTAGGTTCGGACAAACGTTAGTGCAACAGTCCAAGATTGATGGAAGTTAAGAATGCACTTGATTTAACCACTTTCATTACTGTGGCTATTGCCTTGTTTTGTATTAGACACAATGCACACAAATATGTTTTACACAATCAAAGTTCTGGTATGTCCTTTTTTAAAATTATTTTATTTATTTATTTTTATGACAGCGTTCCTGGTAGAAAGGAGAAGTCCATGTACCAGAAGTGTGGCTCTGAAAGAGGACTGTAGTTCTCTACCTGCCATAAACATTGAGAGCTACACAAATATCAAACTTTATTCTGTGAGTAACACCATGTGTTATTTACATTGCTATTGTCATCATTTAAAGCTGCGGTCTCCATCATGATGTCCCCCAATTACAGTTTCGGTGCTCGCGGACCTGTTCTGAATATTGCTCACAATTTTTTAAAAGAAAATTTTGACGACTGGGTCTATCCAACCCTATTTTTATAATTTACTTTGTAATAACATAGTAACAACATAGTCATAAGTTGTTTTTTTAGAAATTCAAATAATTGAATTTCAGTTCATGGACTTCTGAGGATAAGCGGTGCAGATAATGGATGGATGGATGGACTTCATTTACACAAAGAAATTATTCAAGTATTAATAATTATTTTTGAACTATTAATTAATAGTAGAATGAGAATATATTTGCGTTTTAAAAAAACATATTTATTAATCTTTTCTGTTTTTTATTTTATAGGAAATACAACAAACTAAATTCCAATTTATGTACAAAAACTTTCTGTGGGGTCAATGCGGTTTGCCACACGTGATACTGTTGTTTAGTGCAGTTAGCATGCTTCACAAGCAGTCTGCAGTCAGCACACGAGAGCCACGTGTTTTGCTCTTTCGGCATGGGGTTTTGCGCTGCCTTTGGCTGTACCAATTGCAGCACCAAGAATGAATGTTAAGAAAAGGGGATACGTTTTCATTCCTTTCCACTAGAAAAGACAAATGTGTTGAAAGTTTGGCTTGTCCGGTTGAAACGGGATGGATTCGAGCCTATCATATACAGCGTGCTTTGTTCTCGCCACTTCGTAGAGGAGTTTTTTGAATACCAAAATTTTACTAGTAAGCTGGCAAGAGGATTTTATGTGTCACTGTGTGTTTGTTAATTTTTTTTTTAGCAATAATCATAATACTGTACTAATAAAATAATAGAAATAACAAACATGCTTGCAACAGGCCGGTCTTGTACCCCAAGGACATTCACAGCATCCATCTTTAACCTTAAAAACAAGCGCTACCTACCTACCTACTTACCTTCTTTCGCACTTGCCACACATTCAGACAAATCCCTCTAGAACTCTCCTCAGCATGTCTTTCTGAACCAGGTCCTTATGCACTTATAACATCCATACTTCTACACCCCACTTAAACCTCACCCACATCAATCTGGAAGATATCTCTTTCTACTCCACCAGTTTTTTCTTTGCTTTCTCACTCACAAGCACAGCCGCTCCTTCTCTATCATGTCCACCCGTAACTCCAGACTTTCTACCATATACCTCTAAACTGTAATACACCCTTTTCTTTCATCTTTGTTTCACTCAAGGATAACACATCAACGTTCCTTTTAGTCATCATCCTTCCGATCTCTTTCTTCCTCTCAGTCGCTTTACTTCCACCTCCTCTCACATTTAGTGACCCTATAACTAGGGTTTGCACAAAACAAACACAATTCATCCAAACCCACTGATGTCAACCGCCAACTTGGCCCACTGTCTTGGCAACTATGCTGCTTTCACCCGGCCCCAATTTGTCCACTGCAAAACGAGTATTGTACATCTCTCTTCCTTTCATCATCACAAAAATTATAATTGTTGTCACATGTATGAGCAACATTTAATACTTCCGTGTACTTTAACATGTTAAAAAAGTAAAATCGTTCAAAAAAAAGAGAATAATCAGCGATGAAAAAGAACGCTTTGCTAGGCTTGGCGGCTATTTTTAATGCCAGAGTGGTGCCAGTAAACAGCAAGATCATGTGACTTTGAGACTGGAATGCGGCCGCGGTGCATTGACACCATTTATTTTAGTTAACTACCTTTTTAGCTTTGTAACTAGTTATTAACTTACATTTTTAGCTTTTTAACAACCCATCTAGCTAGCTTTTTACATGTTTTTTGCATGCTATATAGCTAAAATTTTACCTTTTGTGGTAGTTATTAAAAAATGGCCTCCTTTCTGGCTAGCTATCTAGCTTTGTTTTTAGCTTTCTATCTGGCTATATTTGTTACCTGTTAACTTTCTATCTAACTACCCAGCTACCTATTTAGCTATTTTGAATGCTATTTAGTTAACACTGTACCTCTTTTGCTGGTTGTAGAGCTACATTTTTGTGTCGTTCCTAGTTAGCTATCTAGCTTTGTTTTTAGCTTTCTACACTGCAATTAAGATGGCTTTTTCTCTATTAACTAGCTATCCAGCTCCCTTTTAGTTTTTTGTCTATTTACCTTTCCAGCTAACTATCAAGCTATCTATTTAGCTATTTAGAAAGCAATCTAGCTAAGTTGCTATTTTAGATATTTATGTGAAACTGGGCTTTGCGCTAGTTAGTGACAAAAAGTAGCTCTTAGCTTGAAAAGGGTTTAAAGTGATTTTGTACCATGACTCTCATATGGCAGTTTCTATTTTTGACTTACTACAGGGCCTGGAAGGTTTTTGACCCAAGTTTTTTTTTTTTTGAGAGTGCCACACTATATGTTTTAAGACAAAAGTCAACAAAACGATTAAACCCGTTCTCTAGAAAAAAGCGAATACTTCAGCGCGTATTATTTTACTGTGTGATGTTTGATGACTTGATAAAACGAAAGAAATTATAATAATGCCAGAGCATGTATCCCATATCAATATAAATAGCCTAAACCACTTAAAATTAGTTTCCCTCCTGCAGTTACTTAAGAGTTTTGAGGCTTATTTTGACAGTCATTTTTGTCATAATGGTTTCAAGGATCGAGCAGTTATTTGGTAAAACTGTCCCAAAATACCGCAAACGAGGAGACCGACATATTTACCTTCAGCGCAGTGGATATGTGCGAGAAAGAGAGTAGCGTGCACTGTTTGCATAGCTCCGCCTATCCCTACCGCTCACCCAATCAAATTCATCTGGGTGTTTACAGTTTGTTCTGAGAGTTTTTTTTATCATTAAGTGTCTCAACAATGAACATAAATTGTTAAATGATCTTCAATATAAAGGATTGCTTAGCGGCATAAAGCAAAAACAAGGTCTGTTGGTGTAACACCTTGACTAGAATGAAGAATAGAATAGAATTTACTTTTATTGTCATTCTTTGTAACAATGCACACAGAACGAAATGTCGATACACCTGACCCGTACAATTAAACTGTAGCGAGACGATGCTACTATTCTGTAAAGTAAAAATGTGCTCTGTATATACTGGACTGACCCGGTAGATCACCTGTGTCAAACATGCGGGCCAGATCAGGCTAGCTAAAGTTTTTGATTCGGTCTGCGAGACAACACCCAGAGAAGCACACGAGAAAAATAAGCTGCAATTTGAAATATGCCCATTAGATATTGACAAAGCCAGGCTCCTCCGTAAAGACCCTGGAGCTGTCTGAACGGTTGAAATGTATTGTTAATCAAAAACTGAATTTGCACTTACAAGGGTACTTAAGTAGAGAAAAATTACTGAACTTTTAGGCTGTCCTCTGTTAAACTGAAAAGTTGTTTTGAGTATCAGTCTGGGCTTTATATTTGAATTAATTTATAGAACAGAAAAATGTTATAATGTAATGTTTTTGTTGTTACAGGGAAATATCGAAGATGCCACTGTAAGTATTCCCTTTTTGCAGCACCATAGAAACATGTGCCTATTTTATGTTGTTGTTGTTTTATTTAAACTATTCCATTTTGGTTAATTGTTTATATAATTTGTTTCTTCAATATTTTGTATGCTCAATACTGCCATCTTGATGATGGTGTCTTTCAAACAAGGATTGCTTAAGGTTTAGAGGAAGGATACATAAAGCTAGCTCAGAGCTGTGGGTTTCCAATGTGACAAACAGAGAGGAGGTCTGTGAACACAAAAATAAAGGTGAAACAGACATCCTTTAAAAAAACCTAAAGGTAACTTTAACGAGACTTATTTGCGCAGCAGTATAACATTTTGCAGGAATATTTTAAAATAGCCTAAAATTTACTAGGAAAGTCAGATTCACATCCATGCAGAGCTAGAACCAGTCGTCTCAGGAGGGAAATGGATATAAAAGAGGAAAAATGTATGGATATACAGTACCTGCAGTATGTGTGTGCTTCTCAGGTTGTTCCTGTCATAATTGCGTCAGTTGTGTTGCAGTCTTTAGTTGGCACCCAAAGTGAGTTGATGCTCGATCAGGAAGAAAACCTAAAGCCATATCTCATTACTCCAAATGTTTGTGCAAATGTTGTGTTAAAGGTTAGTTACACATTCCCTCAAGTTAGGTATAGTGTTGGTTTTTAACCAACTTTTGTTTGTTTCCAGGTTGCTTATTTGGTGAAATACAACATGGCTGGCCAAATACTGAATGCTGAGGTGCATTTATTGCTTGGGAATTTTCATGTAACACCAATTACCCTGGGTCAAGAGTTCTCTATTAATTTTATTATGGTAATAGGCTTAATAAGCATTTCTTTTTAATTTCATGTAATGAACGTGTCTACAAAAGCCTACTGCAGCTGCGTAAAGAAAATACACAAAAGCAGTTTCATATGATAGTTATCCTTTTATCATAAAAATTGTGTTCATTCAGGAAATTCATGTGAAACATGATGACCCACTGAAATGAGTGTGGATGCTTGAGCCAAAATATCACAATTTAGATAAATACACACCCCAAGAACATGCATGGCTGGCACATAGGCAGGTCCAAATTGTCCCTAGATATGGGTTAGCATGTTAAATAATTTGTCTCCTTATGCCCTGTTACTTTGTGCCCACTGCCCGAAGTCAGCTTGGATCGGGCGGAACAACCTTGCAACCCCGCATGCACGCGCACACACACACAAACACAAACGCCTCGATAGCTGAGTCAGCCATGCAATGTGCCTACCTGCCTGTCAGGGTCTTTAGGGATATTAGTAATTAAATAAGTGTAATTGTTGATAACGTGTTTTTTCTCTCAACAAATAAAGACATCAATGCACGCATACGATTGACAAACCACTATTTTAAGAAAACAATTGTCTCCAATGCATAAGGGACTTAATCAACTTTGTCTCTGAATAGAAATTAATAAACTAAATAGCTGACTGACAAACTGACTGGAATTAAACTGAATCACAAAACAACTCAAAACATAAAAATTGTCCGTCTCACTTAGTCTCTCTCTAAACACTAAACTTGCTTGGCATTTACGCTAGATTTAAAACAGTTGTATACCTTGGAGCAAGCAATGGGTCCAGCCTGGTCTCATGACCGATTCCGCAAGCTTGGCCCAAATTGACGCCTCGTTTTCACCGCTCACGTGTCACTATGCCACCCACACACACTTTGTAACAAGGCTTCATTTTCCACGCCCCTTTTTACTTGACAGCTCTTGAAGTAAAAGTTACTTCATTTAAAAAGTAACCAGTTACCCCCCAGATTACTGGCAACAACGAGTAGCGTGTTATTCCGAAATGAACTACCGTATTTTCCGCACTATAAGGCGCACCTAAAAGCCTTTATTTTTTTCAAAAGCTGACCATGCGCCTTATAATACATTGCGCCTTATTTATGGATCAATTTTAAAATTGCAAAGTTTTCCAACTAACTTGCAGCCGCCGACTAGATTTTCCCCCGAACGCCAAGTAGTACGCGGTGTATGCTGGGATTTATTTACCGGCGTTTCATTGGCTAACCAATGTGTCAATCATCATTTGAATCAATCACTATTGGCTAAAGTTATTCAGAGGTCAAGGGGCGGATCCTTTTTATCATTTACAGGCTGGCATTGGCTTGAATGTTAAACAAAGCCTGCAATTGGCCGAAAAAGATGTGTCAATCATCATTTGAATCGATCACTATTGGCTAAAGTTATTCGGAGGTCAAGGGGCGGATCCTTTTTATCATTTACAGGCTGGCATTGGCTTGAACGGCAAACAAAGCCTGCAATTGGCCGAAAAAGATGAATGTGTATAGCACGTGGCTGACGGCATAGAGAAAGCATTTTTTTCTATTCTGTATTAGTAAATATTGTATTCTCCTGGATTTACTACCCTCACGGATATAAGAGGACATTGGCTGCACATTATTATGAACACAACAACTTCGGTGAGCTACTCCGGATTTTATATTGTCCCTGTATCTTGTTTCAGACTGAACTCGATGTTTCTGTGATAAGCGGTGCAGATAATGGATGGAATGGAGTGTCTATTTTTAAATTAAACTCAATTCCAAGTGATTATTGTCATATGCACAGTAAAGTTGCGAGCGAAGAAGAAAATAGATATTAAGGAATGGTTGGCATTTATTGAATCCCAAGACTTTAACCTTCCGAATGATGGAACGATGCATTTGAGTGACATCGTACGAACACCGCATCCGCACGTGTTCTCGACACGTATTTGCGTCTTTGCAAGCTTTGGGAATGTTAAGGGGGTAATAAGTTGGACTGAACTATCTGACTGTTTTGTCCACGTTCCCATTGTAGCGCCTTATAATCCGGTGCGTCTTATGTATGTCAAAAATAGGACCAAAAACTATTTTTTCGGGGTGCGCCCTATAACCCGGTGCGCCTTATAGTGCGGAAAATACGGTAGTTACAAGTTACTGTACTGTATATACTCGTATAGAAACCGCACCCTAAAACTGCAGAGCCACATAATAAAACAAAATGGAGAAAAAATGTACACCAACCTGGGTAAGCAGTGAACCCTTCATGTTTGCCTTGTGCAATCTTGAGAGTTGCATAAGAACGCTTAGCCGAGACACTCCATATCCATTTTGTCTCTGGGCTTCTAACGGATCAAAGATCTCTTTCTTCATTTTAGTGCACTATCCAAGGGGTTTCTAATTCTTCTCCAGGGATTGTGTATTGCAAAAAGAATATTACAGATTAACACCAAAAGTCAGCAGATTTTTATCAGACATTTTGTTCTTATGTTGCCCCATTGATTTCCGATTTCGTTTTTTCTCCCTGTATAAGCTCTGCTTACCATTTGCAACTGGTGACACTATAAAATCTGTGCATACGAGCAGACCAACAACCCCCTATCCCCCCCGATAAACATTCAATTTCAAAGTTGTCAATTCAGCTCGATGCGAGTATATATGGTACAGAAATATAGCTCTATGACGATCCATTTACAACCTCATACTCTGTGATTGAGATGGTGCCACCATTACTGTATTTAAGTGAACTTTGTATGTAGATAAAAAAACGCCCTTAAACTTATGTTGGCAATGGATGGACAGTTGTATGTGACGCGAGTGATTCAGGAGTATTCTGCAGTTAGGACATTGTAATACATGATCTGCATTCAATGAGTAGCGCAATAACGCAGTAAAAGCAACATGTAGAGTTACAAAATGTAACCGTAACCGTACACGTAACCAAGAAAAGTAATTGTGTTCCAGGCATGCATTCCATTGTATTGCATTAGTCCTAACTCTGATCACTACTTCCCACAATGCTCCATTCTTCCTTCAGTACTCCTCTGTGAAGTGTGAAAGCAAGAAGGTAGAGAATGGTTGTTCATTTAACAAAGGTTCTGATTACATTTAAAGAGAGATCACCGTCAGAAACAGACAAAGCTTCCTACTGTTTTGTGTCATTTATTAGGAGAACAAGGATGTTTTGCGCCCTAAAAGTGGGAACCCAGGTTACATCGTTGGACTTCCCATTTTGTCTGCTGGAGAAAGCGCTGAATATCTTTTACAAAGTTAAACATAGATTTATGTATCTACCTTTTGTAATCCTTAACAGTTATCCTCACAGGAATGGTCTTTGACCCTGGGGACTCATTGTCTCTTCTCCAGAGTTCTGCAAACCACAGCTGTGTGAACAGTGTTCATCAGCGATCTCCTGTCTTGTTTGGTGTGGGAACCATGTCAGGTTGCACATTAAGGCAAGATTTTGACTGCAAAAAATCTATAGCACGGGTTGGGGACCTTTTTGACCCAAAGATCCATAATAGCTAGCTTTTTTCTTTTTTTCTTTGAAAGAGCTATACCATATATTTAAAGACAATATTCAACAAAACCACCAAACCTGCTCTCCAGACAAAAGCTAATTATCACATTTTATTTCACTGTTTTATGTTTGATGATTGGATCAAATCTATAAAATAATAATGCCTGAGCATGTGTCCCAAATCAATGTAAATATACTGCTTTGTCTCCCTCCCGCAGATCCTCAAGAGTACTTTGACAGTGATTTCTGTCCTAAATAGTGAAAAAATTCTCAAGGTGCTTTTTTTGAGCTGTTGATTTTTTGCGGTTTGTTCTGTGGCTTTTCATCATAAAGTTTTTCAAAAATGGACAAAGATTATTAAATGAGTTTACATATAAATGATTATTCAGCGATTTACAGGTAAAACGGTCTGTTGGTGTGACACCTTGACCGTAAACTGTAGTCAAAATTGTGTCCTATACTGTATGTATGTATGTGTATATATATATATATATATATATATATATAGTGGACCGAACGCTTTCAACTGTCAGAATTGTCTCAGCTTTCCACAAGTGACAGTCTGCTTCGCATGTAACGATATCATAAATAATTGCACAAGTTCTATTCTATGGCTGAGACATATTTACTCACGAAACGAGCCTTACATGGCTCGTTAGCTATAGGGTTCCGACCCCTGATCTATATATAGCCATACCCCTGTAAAATACATGTGATTGACATGTTTTCTTTTCTTTAGACTAAAGGATGTGGCCAATTGCTCCTTGGTTTCCCAAATTATTCTTGAAAGTCTAAGAGGACAAGCGCACCCTCAATTTGTTGCAGCATTTGGAAATTCTGCATTACACAATTCTCTTGACTGGGTGCCTATCCTGCGCAAATATAATCAATGGGTAAGCTCATTCCAAAAACTGGTCCACTTTATTCTATTTCCACATAACACACAAAAATAATGAGTTGTCAGATAAAGCGCGCGTAAAAATATCTGCTTTAGTTAAAGAACATTCAGTACGCCTTGATCAAGAGTTTGTCAAACAACAAAAATGGTAACGTTGGAATTTTGTGTAACTTGTAGATAAAAACAGAATACATGTGCAGAAGGGTTGGGTGATACTTGGAATTTTTGTATCGATCAGATTCAAGTAAATACAGGTTAGTACTGATCCGATACATTTAGCTTGGAAATGTCATTATTTTGACACCCCCTCTTGAGTAAGTTTATAATTACGACAAACAGCAAAACGATATCAGCCAGTGTTTTTATTTAATTGAAAACTGTAATGCAAACTTGACCAGTGTTACAACTGTGTCAGAACAAAAATCAAGCTAGACAAAACTAAAAAGCAGCGTAATGAAAATACAAATAAAATCACAATGTCAAAAAGACAACCAAACTACGTTCCATTGATCGATATTGTGAAAATAGTCAGTAGTGGGGCAGCACGGCAGGGCAGTGGTTAGCGTGTGACAGAGTTATGAGATCATGAGATCGAACCTTCTTGTGTGGAGTTTGCATGTTCTCCCCGTGCTTGCGTGAGTTTCCTCCGGGCACTCTGGTTTCCTCCCACATTCTAAAACTTCCATGTAAGGTTAATTAGCCGGTCCAAATTGTCCCTAGGTGTGAGTGAGCGAGTGAGTTGTCTGTCTATGTGCCTTGCGACTGGCTGGCAACTTGTTCAGATTGTCCCCTGCCCACCCCGAAAACAGCTTGGATGGGCTCCAGCATCCCCGCGACCCTACTGAATATAAATGGGGCAAATAATGGATGGAGAGATAGATGGATGGAAGTCAGTGGTGCAAATAAAGTCATTTTGCTCTTATTCTCAGGCTTTGGCTCTCTGATTCAAAGCAAAAGCCCCTTTGCCTCTGTTGCTATAGTAACAATAGGGTTTTTTTTCAGGAACACTAACATGTTTGCATTTTTTGTTGCAGCTTGTTTCGCTCTGTAAGGTGAGCTTTCTCGTGTGTTAATGAAAATTTGTGGCGTTGCCACATTCGCGGAGCACTTGAAATGTCAACACCGCGCTGCGGTTCCTATTTGCCGCTCTCATTTTTAGCTTCTGGTAGGCATCAGTGGATCAATCTGCCTGGTAGGCAGGGTAAAAGCAGGCCAGCCAGTGGCCAGGTACGGGGGAGAGGCTTAAACCTGCATCATTCAATCAGTTAGTTAGGCGTAGATTCAGACTAGCAGAGCACTTGTTGAAAAAGAACGGGGGTTGTGCTACGGGTGTAGAGAAGCATTGCTTTGGAGAAATTGCTGGGAGAGCAAAGTATCGATCCAAGAAAAATAGTATTAACCCGATCAAAGTTCTTGCTTGGTATTGATAAATAGCAATATTTGGATAAATCCGGCCAACCCCAGTACAAAGCCATTCAAAACTTTTATGTTGGAGCATGTAAAGAAGGCACATGTTTAAAAAAAGATTGAGGCTAAATAAGAATGTGTGCATTCCGTGATTGGCTATCAGAGCAGGTTTGTTGAAATGCTAATTTTTTTCATAAACAAGAATAGGGCGCGAGTCTCCACTTAGTGAAGAAATCCGTGAGCTGATTCTTCATCAGTGATAATTTCTCAAAGCTTTTTCAAGGTATTTAGGGATTTATAATCTATTGTGCAAAATATCAAAATGTGAATAGAATCAGGAGAAATCACTGCGGTAAGCACCGCAGCCTAAGAACCAACATTAAATGCCTATTAGCTTCAATCACTGACCGGATATCGCATCAAAAACGTAAATCAGTGTCCAAAAAAAATCACTACATGGTTTTAAAAACTTCAGAAAAACTATTGTCAATAACAGTTTGTTTGTCACTACATCTCCAGGTGTGATTTAATTCTAAAATCCAATGTAAAGGACAGCTCTTAACAGAATCCAGAAATGCCACTGGTTATTTGGCTTGGCCTAAGCTCTTGTAGATAGATAGATAGATGGATGGATAGATACTTTATTCATCCCCGTAGGGAAATTCACACTTCCAGCAGCATCCTTGTGTTGAAAATAAAACAATAATAAAGTAAAAGGAATCAGCTCTCCACACACCTGGGCTGCACTTATCTTCAGTGGGGGGATGTCCTCCTCCATGCTGGTGTCCAGAGGGGGAGGGACAGCTGCAGTACTCTGGGGTGAGGACGAGTTGAGGTGGTCAAACCTGTTAAAAAAGTTAACTGGTTGACCCTCCCCACATCTATGTCCACGGCCACAACCCACTTGGTGCTGCAGCCGGTGATGGTCTTCATCCCTTCCCACACCTCCTTAATGCTGTTGTTCTGCAGCTTTTTCTCCAACTTCCTCCTGTACTGCTCCTTCGCTTCCCGGAGCTGGACTCTGAGCTCCCTCTGTACTTGTTTTAGCTCCTGCTGATCACCATCTTTAGAGGCCCTCTTTTTTTGGTTCAGAAGGCACTTGATGTCGCTCGTGATCCAGGGCTTGTAGCGTACAGTTCTTACAGGAACAACATTGTCCATACAAAAGTTAATGTAGTCAGTAGTGCAGTTTGCCACCTCCTCAATGTCCCCACTACTGAACCCTAGCAGGACATCCCAGTCCTTAAGATGTAAGGATGAATGAAAATGTGTTTAGTGATCTGCCAAGTAAGAACCATCTGGATTACTTAAAGTGCCAAGTTCAAAAGCCAGCATCTGAGATGGTAAGGGGGAGTCTTAATGCTCAAGGGCAATTCATCACTATCACATGAAAAACCCTTATCTCCATTTTTTTTCTCTTTGTTTTATGGAGAATAACAGTTGGTCTAGGGTCGCCCGTGGTTAGCGCGTCCGCGGCACTGTTCTGAGGACATGGGTTAAAATCCAGCACCCAGCCTACCTGTGCGGAGTTTGCATGTTCTCCCTGCGGTTGCGTGAGTTTCCACTGGGCACTCCTGTTTCCTCCCACATTTCAACGACATGTATGTCAGGTTATTTGGCTGGACTAAATTGTCCTTAATTGAATAAGCAAGTGAGTTGTTTGTCTCCGTGTGCCCTGCGACTGGCTTGCTACCAGTTTAGACTGTCCCCTGCTCACTGACCAAAGATCGATAGAATGGGCTCCAGCACCCCACGAACCTACTGAGGATAAGTGGTAGAGGTAATGGATGTAGGGAAAAGTTAGTGTACTTGGTGACTTGACATTTGCTGAATGTCCATAAATACAAAGATGATTAATAGGTCTAAAGTTTAGTAGACACTCAAAATAAGGAGAAAAGACTTCAATGGATTTTGAACTTGCAAGAAGAACAGTGGGGGAAGCCAAACCCCAAATAAGAGGTCCAACCTGTTTTGAATCCCACCCCCTGAGCCCTTTCTTTTTATTAAAATTCCCAGGTAACAAAATCAGATCTACCCTAACGGGTGTGTGGTAAAAAACAATACTATTAATGGCCAATAGTGTGATGTAAATAGTTCATAATAGTCAAAAGAACTGACAACAGTGTGCAATATTAGTCAAAATAACAAACTTGCATCCTATGCAACAGAACAAATGTATCAATAAAAACAGCCTTAGGCCCAATTTTATGCAAAATCTGGATTTGTTTATTATAGTTAATAATCATTTGCAAAAAAGATATTTTTGCAGTTTAAAACATTAAACATCTGGGTCTTAGCTATGTGTCCAATTTAACATTGGTTGAAAAGATTTGCAAATCATTGTATTCGGTTTTTATCTACAATTTACGTTTTGTAAAAACTTTGTGGTTTTGTATAAGCACCTCCTAGAGAACACATATTGATGTTCACGTAATTTATTAATATCGACGAACAGCAGCTTATACAACATAGTCTCCAAATGTTATCTACTAAAAGTTACAGATTTGTTAATAACATTAGAACCAAAGGAAATAAACAGATTTACCTAAAATGAATTCAAAAATGGTCTCTGAATATTTTAAGGACATAAAGTAAGCATCTGTGTGTGTGTATGAGTATGATTCTAACAAGGCACTTTTTTTCCAGGAGTCCCGCTTTTGTAGTATCCCGTTATCAATCACTTTTCAGATTGAATGGATCAAATACGGATCTTTAGAGAATCCTCAAGCTCGAATTGTGAGTGTCGAAGAAGTTATCCAGACAAATGACACCAGTTTGGTACGTATTATACTGATGTGGGTTAAAATACACTCAAACATGACTCTCCAAATATTAACAAAAACAGCTAATTTAATGGATACATGCATTCTATATCCACTTCCATGGGATGGTTGGTCGTACTTGACACACATTACTCAAGGTAATTGAAGAACTTAACTGTCAACATTATACAGTGCCTAGCCAAAGTATTATCCCCCAAGATTTTTTTGTCATATAGCCACATTTCATGCTTCAAAGGTAAAGCTAAAAAACTAAAAATATTTTCTGTGAATCAACAACATGCGAGACACACATGAAAGGGAACCAACTTATTTTAAAATTGTATATTATATTGACAACTAGAAAACCAAATAATATTGGTCTACTGTTCTCTCAGCTCAGCCAACTGACGCCTGAAGTTTCCTAACTTTTGAATGATCTAATGTCGACCTAAAAGGTAGAAATGACATAGTGCACCCGTTTGTGTAATTAAGTCTCAGTTTAAATGCACCTGCTCTGTAATGGGCTCGTTTTGTAAAAGGAGACACAGGAGAACATACAGCATTATGAAGACCAAAGAACACAACATGCAGGTCCAGGATATAGTTGTGGAAAAATATAAAGCAGGGATGGGATACAAGGAGATTTTGCTACATGTACACATCTTCCAGAGACTGTGCGAGCAATAACATTAAACCACTGCAAACCTACCAAGACCTGTCTGTCCCTCTAAATATTCTGCCTAAACAGAAAAAAACTAATCAAAGTAGCCACATGATCACATTAAATGACCAATACTTTTGCAAGGCACTGTACTTGGTCCCCAAAAAACAAACAAACAAAAAATTATTCTGTGATGACAGTCTCCCGTATTTTCTTACAGTATTTTGGAAACCCTTGTTGAGATGTTGTATTATTTACTAATCAGATCTAACAAGCAAACCTGGACATGTTTTTTAAAGTTGTTTTGTCTTTCATAGGCTAGTTTTATGAAAAACAGCGATGTGCTCCCAATTTGGAGTTCAGTAAGCTTCAAAGAAATTTCTGCTTCTGCTCTTCCTGGATACAAAGCTACACCGACAATCAATGCCAAGCTGCCTATTGACTTCTTCTTTCCGTTTGTTTGATTAATAAAGTGTAACATAATGTTCGCAATTGCAGTTAAATATGCCTTTTTTTTACACACGAGAAAATAGTTGACTTAAGCAATTAAAAAAAAAACTTGTTAAGGAAAGTAGTAAAATGTATTCATTCATATCAGTGGTCTGCAACATTTTTTTGTTCCACTGAACGGTTGAATGTCTCATATTATTCTTGCGGCCCAGCTTGCAAATAACATTACTTGTAAGAACAATAATGTTTATAGTTTTAATCATAAAAAAACATCAAATCAATCACCAGGCATTGGAAAAGGCACTATTTGATCTCCTTGTCAATTATTTACTCATGATACCACGTTGTCTTGCCTTTTCTATTTATCTTGAAGAAGCGTGTCACATTGGTCAATCGTTTGAAAGTTGTTTTGGCTGAACCAATTTCCATAATGCTATATTACGGTGCCATGTTGTAGAACATTGTAATTGACCAATTATGGGAATTAATTCAGCCAAAAAAATTCTTGTTCAATTGTTGACCAATCACGTGCGCCTTCAAGATAAAAAAGTGGGACAACATGGTACCTTTTGTGAGTAAAAATAGTCTGTTGATGAGACAGAATCAAATGCCTTTTCCTCAATGAGAGCACCATTATGACAACACATTGAAATGGGCATGTACTAAATTGCATTCAATCTTGAACATATGTGATCTGCGGCATGTGTCAGTTGATTATTCATTACCCGTTGACTGTAATTTACCACCCACCACAAAACCTTACAAATTGTGGTTAATACTAATAAAACAATATTGCAGGTACATGAAAAAAAATATACAGTATGAGCAGGGGGAGCTTGTGTTCAACTTTTTCTTTTATTACGTATCTTTTTTTTTTTTCTTCCTGTGCGGACCGGTCTTTACTGACCACTGATTTACATTATACATTTCAATCAAGAATATACAGGAGTTTGCTGCACCAAAACCAACATATTTATTACACATCAGAAATCTATTCCATGTTTCTTGATAAGTGTCTGCAGACTTTGGTTTTCTTGTTGCTAGGAAAGACAAGAGAGAGAAAAGTTTATTTGATATTTTAGTTATCAAGTCACTTGAAGCACCTATGCCGCTCTCTAGGCCAGCGGGTCACATTACAATATCCGCAAAGTGACGTCTCAGCGCCACTACACGCCAGTATAATGAGTGGAATTAAGATATAAAAGATCTTTAAAATGTCCCAAGATTTTTTTATACGTACTGTATACCCCTACATACAAGATTATTTTGTTCCCAGATCATGCTTGTATCGAGACTTGCCTGTATCTTGAACATATGTTCCCGATTTGAAATAACTGAAAACCAATTAATTTGTTTTCAGCCTCCCAAAAGCATAACTAAATATTTATAAAAACACATTCAACGAGGTAATTGAATATAACAATACAGTTATTAAAAAAGATAATAAAATTACCTAAAAGTGGTAACGTCTGGAAATTAGAAACCTATGAGTTTTTTCTCATATCGGGCAATATTTATTGATAGACATCTTGTATCAAATTTCTCGGAGCTTAGGTTTAAGTGGCTTGTACGTCAAAGTATCAATGTATTTAATTTATAACATTCTATATATGTATATGTCATGATGTTTTTTTTGTGACTTTAATAGTTAATAAATTCAGAGTTACTCTACATGGTGGAGTAGATGCATTTATTTTACATGTTAAAAACATTTAGTTACAATGTAGATCAGGCACTTTGAGCACAGCTATCACACTGATGTGGCCCTCTAGGAAAATTAGTTTGACACCCCTAACCTATGCTGTTAAGCAGAGGGGAAATAAGCTACTGAAGTAGGACCAGGTTAAGTAAGTGATGAAATAAAGAGAAAACACCAGTGTCGGGATGAATTGAGCAAAACCCAGTCATTTAGTCACAATAATGGACAAGACAATAAGCACAAGACTTAACAAAAATTGTAACATATTTGTTTAAATAGAACACCCTAAAAAACACTTAGTGTTTGATAAGTGAATATTCTATATGTATTTAATTACCCTGTTTAAGTTAATACGCAGATTATTAGTTGTATTGAATTATTTTTATTGTCATTGAACGTGGGCAGCACGGCGGCGCAGTGGTTTGCGCGTGTGCGGCACAGTTCTGAGGTCATGAGATCAAACTTCCTGTGTGGAGTTTGCATGTTCTCCCCGTGCTTGTGTGGGTTTGGTCCGGGCAGTTCGGTTTACCCCACATTCCAAAAACATGCATGTCAGGTTAATTGTCCGGTCTGAATTGTCCCTAGGTGTGAATGGGCGAGAGAATTGTCTGCCCCTGTGTGCCCTGCGACTGGCTGGTAACCAGTTCAGTGTGTCCACTGCCCAAAGATAGCTGGGATGGGCTCCAGCACCCCCGCGACCCTACTGAGGATAAGCAGTGCAGATAATGGATGAATGGATGGATGATAACAACGTAGTGGAAAATGTATGCAACGTGATTAAACATGGCACTCCACGGTAAATGTAATAAATCATTAAAACAAAAAAATAGTTCCTGTGACCCCTTTGTATAGTGCAACTGAAAATGAATGCCAAGTGCAAGGAAGAATACAAACCAAGGAGGCTCAATGTTACCAAACTGCACCATTTTTCTTCTAATTTTCACCCATCCTTTTACAAGGTCTTTCTCTGTACCTGTAACAGCAAGATGGCTGACAAACATGTCGGCTCCCTCTGTTATGCAAAAATAAAATGCAAATTTCTTAACCTACATGTATTTCAAATAAATGCATGTTTGGATGATTCTTAGAAGTTTTTTTATAATCTATTTCAATATTGTTTTTTTAAATGAATGAAATTGTTTGTACCACTTTGATAAAATATGCACATGGTGCCTTCAACAAATATTCAATATTTTGGTGGTTTTCCGACATGTTAAAGACCATACTTGGAACTGATTGTGAACCTTTTTTTACATCTATCCAAATACAGTAATCACTTTTCCTCATCAAAAAAACTTGGTACAGGCTCAATTTTGGGGCAGTAGCACACAGAAACAAGACATTCACACTCAAAATGAATCATAGGGCATCGCCTATCAACCTGTCATGCGAGTCTTTAGAAAAGGGTAGAGGTAAGATCTAAAGGGATACTTAAATTCTACAACATACAAAATGTGAGAAATAATAAATTTTCTTTTGCATAATATCGATGTATATGCCATTGGTATATTACAATTATTTTCCGAGATAATGCATTTTAAAGATAGTCTGTCTTGTCTCTGACTTCCTGAGCTCTGACATAATGTGAACCACACCAGCACCCGAGCAGGCCAGTCACCATATTGGTTTACATGTTAATTAGTCCAAAAGGTTTTGCGATGTGGGGAGGGGGTTTGGGTGGCGCTCCGCCCTGCTTTATTCCTGGACCCTGGCTATTTCAGCTGAAAATGAAAATCTCCATTCTGATCCCTGCACACAGAGAGCTAACGGGCCAAACCAGCTGGGACATGGCAGGCCCGTTCGGATTCTAAAAAGAGCTACCCGGGACCGGTCGATGGATAAACTGGGACGCTGGCCGACCAAAAATATTTATTAAGCAGCCAAGAAAACCGGGAGCCTACAACAACAAAAATATTACGGCAACAAACACTAACCCAGCTGGGGAAAATACTGTTAGCACGGCAGGCTTGCCAGCTAGCTAACTGGTAACCAGGAAGCTTTTGGGAGCCCACACGCTAACAGCGGAGTTATCTAGATATTATTTTATTAACTTCAAGGCACGCGTCTAAAAACACAAAAGAAAAAGTCACAATCACATACCTAAAAGTAGGTGAAGGCAAAAGCAGGTAAACTTAACACACGCAGCTTTTGATGATCAAAGCACACAGTTTGAACAAAACATCCCCCAGTGACACAGTAAGCGTCGTTCCAATTACTCTAAGCAAAAACAAGCACTACGCATTCGCTGATTACTACAATTGCCGTCTATTTTTCACCGGGACCCACCATTGTTTTGAGTCTTTGTCACCAGGTGACGTCACAGCTCTAGGGGATATGAGGTCTAACTGTCACCTGTAAGAATTCGTTTATCGGATCCCACGACGCATAGAATATTTAGGAACATATCTGCATGGTTGTTGGGAGGTACACTACACATTCTGTGCATAGTCTTTAGTAATCTTTTTTTAGCCCCCGAGCCATCATTAAAATGAGTCTCTCTCGATTACTCTTTTTAAAAATTATAATTATCCACCTGGCGTTGTTCTTTGTCTCTCTGCCTCAGAAGATGTACTGCTACTGTGGTTAATGGCCCAAATTTCAACCCGTCAAAATGATTGACAGCTTTGAAAATTTCCTGTCAACTCTTAGAAAATCCGCCTATAATGGAAAAGTGTCGGTTAATGATACCTATGCAGACACAGACATTTATGATGTGTATGTTTATACAGTCTGGTTTAACTTAGATTTCATTACGAGAGACAGGCTTTAATTTGTTTTCATACATCACCTCTTCCCGAGTCCTCACGATTAAAATATAAAATTTGGGGTTTTCTTAGGCTGGGTCCAGCAAATCAAGTTATTTGGTCAGACTCAGACTGGGCTTTAACACCGGTGGTCCCGAATAAGGCTGTATTTTTCTGGGCCTTATCTTACCTCTGGAACGGGGGTCACCAACCTTTTTGAGGCTTAAAGCTACATTTTTGTTACTGACTAGCACAAAAGGCAATCAGGGCTATGCATTTCGGAATTACAATTTATAATGTTATTACTATGTCATTACTGTGTTATAACCGTATTGTAATTACTAGAATTAGAGTTAAAATAGGATCAGTCAACCACTAAAACACCTGTCTTGTATAAGGGCACTAAGTGATTTACATTTTATCAAGTATATGCTAAAATCAAAAAGAACTATGCCACAATTGATGATGTATGTAAAGGCACGGATCATGTAAATAATTTTTCATGACAGTTAGAAATCAAATTTCCTAGAAAATCTCAACGAACTATCACCAGTGAGCCCTTTTCAGAACCTGTCCGCGGGCACCTTATTGTAAGGAAATCAGAGATTAGTGCAAACTCACTAAAATTAAAAAAAAAACACAATGACCCTTTGCACAAGACGTTACGTTGACTTGTTTACGGCTGTACCACCCTGAGAACGCCTGATCTCGGGAAGCTAAACAGGGTCGGGCCTGGTTAGTAGTCGGATGGGAGACCACCTAGGAATACCAGGGGCTGTAGTAAATGGGTCATTTGGCACAAGCTCTGCTGCGACAGCACTGACTACTCCACCGTTATAGTCAGTGAAAATGAATTTTCCTAAAGGGACCAAATAAATGGAAGTATTATTATCATTATATTTGCCTTCCCTGGCAGAACGAGAGCCTCGATGCACGGCAAGAAGCACTTGAGTGCACAGCAGTTGAGTAAGCACTTAACTTGAAAAAATTAACAATATCCAAAAAAGAATATAAGCAACACTTTAAACCATGGTGATTAATTCATGTATGGTGGGCAAGCTTCTAGCCCGATTTAGAATTGTTTCCCTCTTGATTTAGACAGGAGACGACAGTTATATGCTGTCAAACAGAGAGACTCGTAGTCCTTAAGTATGCCATGATTTGCAGCAAACATCTTTTACAAGGTACGTTTCATGTATTTCCAAGCAATTATATGTTACATCAAAGACACACAATATTATTAGTTAGCAAGTGCTAACTAGCTGTGTTAGTGCCTTAATGTCGGCATTTCTTGTTACCCAGGGATTATAAAATTAATCTTCTGAATATAACATGTATTGTAAACAGTTACCGTTCTACCATAAAGCTTATTACACTAAAATCAACTGCCAAATTATTAACGGATAAAACAGGAAACAAATGTTCGGAAGAGAAAAGGTCATTTCGCCAGAGTAAATATTTTCAACATGCTCAAAAGTGATATTTATTCAAGGTGCAAATGCCCCGTGCTTCATTTTTCTTTTACAATTCCCCAAAATTTAGATTCCAAGTCGTTTTTGTAACGTTATAGTAAAGTTTGCGCAAGGGGGACATTTCACGCCGGGTGTGCATTTGTCGACAAAGCGAAGCACAGTAACGTGTACCAGCTATGAAGAACTGGTACGCATCCAGACTTTTTTAAAAGCTTTTAGGTCAGCACCCGTAAATGGGGTTGCTCGAAGTAGTAAAAATGGTATGGTCTGAAGTCAGGCAGAATGGACAATTTGGTAAGATGTGTGACTATGTCAGGAAAAAGACTATGGCTCGGTAGCTAATGCTATCCTCAATTTCTTTAAAGGGCTCCTTTTCTGCTCATGGACAAGGACAGTCACCTCAACCGTTAGCTGCATAATATTTGTTTGACTAGGGATTGCCAATGGTGTTAAAAAGTATAGCTTTCTTGTTGTTGTTTTGTACTGTGTATTGGCCTCGCCCATGGGGAGCACTGTTTACCAGGGTTTACTGCCGTTTGTCATGGCGTCATCACGTGGTAAGGCCACATGGTTGAAGTTGGTGGAGTCAAAAGTCAAGTCAAATTTATTTATATAGCCCTTAATCACAAAAATGTCTCAAAGGACTGCACAGGATTACAGTTACAAAATTACACAATTACCTGATATTAAACCAGCATGCGGGCAAGGAAAAACTCTAAAACCTCAGTAGAACAAACACCCTCCTTCCCCCAGATAATACATATGACGCAGGTAGTCTGTGACTGAACAATTTATAAATACTTACTAATTTATCAATTTGCTCTTGTAGTTCTGTGACTCTTTTGGTGAGTCGGTCATAGCTCGCCTTCAGCACATGTATCTTCTGGTCTGCACGGGTTTTTACAGATACTAAAATACCTGCAAGATAGTAAGGTGTATTTGTTATGATTAACATAAAACCAATGCCATTTCAATCCCCGAACATACTGATGTAAATGCCAAATGCAAAGTAGTATTTTTTGTCTGGTGAGCTAGTAGTGAAAGTAGTTCACCAGAACCATAAATTCTAGAACTGACACTGATATATACACGGATGCATATCGATCCATCCATCCATTTTCTGCACAGCTTATCCTCAGTAGGGTCGTGGGGGTGCTGGAGCCCATCCCAGCTCTCTTCGGGCAGTGGACAGGGGACACCCTGAACCAGTTGCCAGCCAGTCGCAGGGCACACTGAGACAAACAACCCACTCGCTCATTCACACCTAGGGACAATTTGGACCGGCCAAATAACCTGGCATGCATGTTTTTGGAATGTGGTAGGAAACCGGAGTGCCCGAACGGAAATCCACGCAAAAACGGGGAGAACATGCAAACTCCACACAGGAAGGTTCGATCTCATCACCTCAAAACTGTGCCGCACACGCACTAACCGCCGTGCTGCCCACGTATACACACATATATATATATATATATATATATATATATATATATATATATATATATATATACACACACACATATATAAATACACACATATACATAAATGTATATTGTATATGTAAATTATATATATATATTATACAAACACACACACACACACATATATATATCCATACACAAACATGTATAAACACATATTATATACAGACATATAAACACACACACACATACATACATGTATATATATAAAATTTCTATCTATCCATCTACCCTGGTCATATCCCGAAAGAGGGGTGACCAACAGCAAGACAAACACATATACAAAGAAAATTTAAAAAAAGTGGGAAAAGTACTAAAAAAACCACAAAAACTTTTTTGGACCATGGCCAACCCAAATGCCCAAACAAGTTAAGCACCTCTGCACCCAAGTTTGTCATGCTTTTGTCCCACCAGACAAAACGGGACACAAGAAAGCGGCCATGTCACTCGGGTCAGGGTGACACAACACACTCTACTGTTCAACATCAGGGCCCAACAGCTTTCACTGGTTTACCCCTGCCGCATCATACAAGTGCCCTGCCCATCCCTTAGACCACGTTTAAACATCCCACTATCCTTTTATAGCACCTCTCCACTCATTCCTATTACCAACAAGAGCTCTAGCTTCCACTACATTTACACCTCTTTCCTGCAGTGCACTCATTACACCAGCCATCCACGACAATCGCGGCCTTCCTCTTGGTCTCCTTCCATTTACTTCTGCTTTGTAGATCCTCTTCAAAATCCACTCCTCATCCATCCTGTCCATGTGTCCAAACCAACCAAGTACTCTCTTATCCACACACTTACTCAGTTCCACTACTACTCCAGTTCTGTCTCTCACAATTTCATTTCTCTAATCCATCTAATTTTGTCTTGCCTAACATACTCCTCAAACACTTCATCTCAAAAACATTTAATTTCCTTCTCAAATCTGCGTTCAGGTTCCAAGTCTGGGCACCATACAACACAGTCGGCACAATCACACTCTCATACAGTCCTCTCTTAACATCCATACTCATACTCTTGTTGCTCATCACTCTCCTCAGAGCACCCAAAATCTTGCTCGCTTGATTCACTCTGTGCAATACCCCGCACTCCATTCCGCCAACTGCAGCCACATCCCAACCCAAGTACCTAAAGCTTTCAACTTCTTCCAGCACCTGTCCATGCAACCTTATTTCCAATGCCATGCCCACTCATCACGTGAACACTTCATTACCTTACACTTCCCAGTCAACACAGGGAACCACTCACTTGCCTCACTCCCTACTCCTACACATGCTCTGCTGTTTCATTGCCTCTTTCCCCTCGAAATGTTTCCACAGGCTTTACAATTAAATCACCCAGCACGGGCATTCTTCCCATACCACCGATTGCCTCGACTCTCACTTCTCTCCCATTCTCCACATTCGACAACTCCTCAAAATACCCATTTCGTCCTGACTGCACTAGCGCTAACCATCTACCGTCATTGTCTTTCACTTTCTCTTACTTTCCAGACTCACTCTTTCTTACGCTTTTCAATTATTTCCAAAACACTTTTCTCCTTTCCTCAAAGTTCACTCCTATCTTTTGACAGTGTCATCCTTTGCTTTCCTTTTCGCTGCTTCCAGTACTGCCTTCACCAACCTTTTCTTCACTTTATACTTTTCATACGCATCACCACTCTTATCTTGCAGCTACTCCTCAAAGGCACGAGCTAAACTCCTCTCTCCTACTCCAGAGCCAGCAAGAGGCTCTCTCCGTGCCTTCCCCCACCCAATGGGCAGCTGCCTTCCTCTCCTTTCCACTTATTCCCAGAGCTGTTAATGCGTCCCATACAGACTGTGCTGGGAAGCCCCTGCACCCAACCTCCTCTGGGAATAGCCAGGTCTGCCATCCCTTGTCCCTGCACTGTTGGACCAGTTCTTTATATTTGGCGTTTTTCCTTTCATGGGCTTCGCTGCATCCTCCTTCCCACAGTACAGTTAGCTCATTAAGGATGATTTTTTGAGCCTCTTCTGACCAAATCACGATGTCTGGCCTCAAGGAAGTTTGGACTACCTGGGGTAACCGCATCATCTACCTTCATCTCCCACACTAGTGCGGTTTGTAGGAGGCTCTTTTTGGTCTTCTTGGAGGATGCTGGTTTCTCCCCTTCCCTGACGAACTGGATGGAATGTATTGGACTGGGTTGAGGTTGGTGCTTGTTCCGCCTTTCCTGCTCCAAGATGTAAACCAGTGCACAGAGGACCTTGTTATGGCACCAGCGGTATCTGCCCTGGCTAAGAGCAATCTGGCATCCTGCCAGAATATGCGCCATTGTCCCTCTCCCACCACATAGCCTGCAAGTTGGGTAATCCCTCAACCCCCACCTGTACAGGTTGGTTGGTGTTAGGAGGGTGTCATACACTGACCGGAGCAAGAAAGAGATCCGGAACAGTTCCAACCTCCAGAGTTCTGGCCAGGTGATCCTTCGCTTTGGTAGGTCCCACTTCGTCCAGGCTCCTTGGACTCCAAGCTCCACCGCCCTGGACCACCTG
>NC_142357.1:290000-340000 GCF_059441175.1 Urocampus carinirostris | reverse complement strand
TTGTATTAGCAGGATGTGTTCATTCAATTATATCACTGCGCTAGAGGAAACGAGCTGGATGGGTCAATTTTGAGAATAGATATCTCGAGTCACCCTGTGCGTTGAATAATTTAACGTGTTCTTTGAGAATAGCTTTTAAGAAGACACAGTTTTTTCATTTTATTTCACATGTGTGGTTTCGACAAAGATCATATCACATTTGTCACGATACTCTTTCATACCACTGTACTTAAATTGAACACCTATGATTTTACTCACCATTTATTATTCTCGCCACTCTCCATAGCCGCAGTAGGATAACTAGACCCATTCCATCAAAGACATCCTCATGAAAGATAAAGACAACATCCAGAACGAAAGACAATATCACCACCAAGGCATCAAACACCTCAAACTTATGTTGGAAGAACTCAAGACGATATGCAAACAGTTTGCCGGCGATTTCGACCATGAAGAATGTGAGAAGAGCCAGGCTCATGTAGTGAAAAACCTGCAAAATGATTACGATCAATTACCGGTGAGATAATAGAAGAGTATGAGTACAGTAATAAAAACATCTTTCGATTCAAATGAATTTCTAAAGAAGATTTCGCACATAAAAACCAACTATAACTATTATGTATGATAAAAACATCCATTATACACATAAAATTTTGACCTTGGAATCTTGCTCTTAACATCAATGATTAGAAAATTGACCCTTATATAAAAGGTCTACATATAATACATCATCAACATTTGCCCTGATAAAATAAATTTGAATGATTTCACACAGCTTCTTTTGACCCATTGCCATTATACAGTAATCTCAGCAGACAACACACAGCAAATGCTATCATGGGGACAGGTTGCTGAGGGTTGTGTGTGAGTTAGATGGGCGTGACTGTACATGACTGTCTAAGCATGATAGACTGCCAGTCAAAGAGCAGGGCGGGTGCACAAAAGTCAAAGGGTCCACCCAAAACAAACTGCGACAGCTAGTATGTATTTTATGTGTTTTGCAGGAACATATGAAATTACTATTTACTAAATAATCTGGGGTTTATTTTTATTAATAATATATCATTAAAAAACTAAGAATCAGAGGAACCATTTGGGAGCCCAGCCAAAAAAAAAGCAAATTTTCTCAAAAGAGCTGTTCTCTTAAGTGCGACCTTTAGGGGGCGGTGATGGTTAATATGACAACGCCACAATGACAAGCCATCAGAGCAGGCATGTCAGCTTTATTTTCACACAATTAAAAAAAAAAAACAACGGCAATGGAAATAATGTCAAGCATTTTCAAGCACTTCACCCAAAATTCAAGTGTTTTCCTGACCTTGAAAATACAACATTAAAATTCAAGTATTTTCAAGGAATTCAAGCACCTGCACTATCCTGAGAAAAATAATTGAGAACCATTGATCTAGTCTGGCCGGCGCATTTTTGTTCAATCAGTTGCATGTTTGCCAAGCCAGAATGAAGGTGTGGCTATGTCAAGCCAGATGGAGCTACTTGGGATAAATGCACATTCAGCATCTTCAAATAGACCCCTAGGATCAATCTCGGAATTATTGATTGGAAAATCGAAAAGTGTCGCCCATCGTCCTTTTTGGCAGCAAAACAAATTCTCCTAATGGAATTCTATAAAGATGTGAAATCAATAATTTCAAAATTTACACGAGCACTTATTAAGAATGGGGTACGTCGTTTGAGGTGTCCTTTAAAGTTGAAGTAGAATAATTTCTATTATATGTATGTGTTTATCATGTGCAACAGAGTTTTAAAAATTCCACCGCACTTATCTGCTTATATCTCACTATTATCAGAGCTGTTCAGGACTTGCAACACATTTGGAGGCAAGAAAGGGGCTGGGTGGATTTTATGCTCGGCATTTTCTGCTAGTGTAACATGAAAATGGTGAAAGTCAAAAAAGGACGGATTCAAATACAGTTCAAACGCCAACCCAAACCCCCCAAAATATGGAAAAAAAAGAGTTTACATAAGTGCGCCTACGAAATGCATGCAATTGCACACGCCACACGAGCAACTTGACAGAGGCTGTAATGATGATTTAAGTCAAAATATGGCATAAGAAAGTAGAAAATTTTCAAATTCCGGACAGCACCTTCAAGGTAAGGGAGAAAGCAAGCACACCAGCTCAATAAAAGTGTTTGGTATTCATTTAGTGTTACAAAGCATATTTTGTGGTTTAGTTCTGCCTGCCACGCGGGAGGCTGGGTTTCGATTCCGGGCCAATGAAACCATTTTTCTTTGCCCATTTACCCTTGCATTTTGTTTTCTCTTTTCTCTCTTTTAAGTGTTTATTTTTACACATGTATTCTTGTTTTGAACAACGTTCACTACGTTGTTATGTATGACAATACATTTTTAACAATATTACATACCAATGTCAATAAAGACATTTCTAATTTTATTTTTCACACATTTTATGTTTTTCATTTTATTGATCGTATTTAACAAACTTCTTTTTGTTAGAAAGGGGAAAAGAATAATGGGAGTCGGGCCGAAATGTATACATACATATATACACACATATACAAATATACATACACACACACAAATATATAAACATACACAAACACAAACACAAATATATAAACATACACAAACACATACATACATACATATATATATATATATATGCATACACATATATATATATCCATACATACACACATACATAGACACATACTGGACTGTCTCAGAAAATTAGAATATTGTGATAAAGTTCTTTATTTTCTGTAATGCAAATATAAAAACAAAAATGTCATACATTCTGGATTCATTACACATCAACTGAACTATTTCAAGCCTTTTATTATTTGAATATTGCTGAATTTGGCTTACAGCTTAAGAAAACTCAAAAATCCTATCTCAAAATATTAGAATATCATGAAAAAGTATACAAGTAGGCTATTCAACTAATCACCTGAATCATCTAATTAACTCGAAACACCTTGCGAGGGTTTCCTGAGCCTTAAAAACACTCAGCTTGGTTCAGTAAACTAAATCACAAGTATAGGGTCCAGAGGACCATCATTGATACCCTCCATCAGGAGGGTAAGACACAAAAATAAATTTCTCAAAGAGCAGGCTGTTCACAGAGTGCAGTTTCAAAGCATATCCACAAAAAGTCTGTTGGAAGGGAAAAATGTGGCCGGAAACGCTGCACAACCAAGAGAGATGACCGCAGCCTTAACAAAATTGTGAAGAAGAGCCGCTTCCAGAATTTGGGGGAGCTTCAAAGACAGTGGGCTGAAGTTGGAGTCCAGGTATCAAAAGCCACAGTTCACAGACGTGTCCGGGAAATGGGCTACAATAGCCGTATTCCCATGGTCAAGCCACTTCTGAACTCAAGACAACAGAAGAAGCGTCTGACTTGGGCTATGGAGAAGAAGCACTGGACAGTTGCAGAGTGGTCCAAAGTCCTCTTTTCAGACGAAAGCAAGTTTTGCATTTCATTTCGAAGTCAAGGCGCCAGAGTCTGGAGAAAGGCTGGAGAGGAGCAAAATCCAAGTTGCTTGAAATCCAGTGTGAAGTTCCCACAGTCAGCAATGGTTTGGGGAGCCATGTCAGCTGCTGGTGTTGGTCCACTGTGTTTCATCAAGTCCAGAGTAAATGCAACTGTGTACCAAGAGATTTTAGAGCACTACATGCTTCCATCTGCTGAAAAGCTCTATGGAGATGAGGATTTCATTTTCCAGCATGATCTGGCACCTGCCCACAGTGCCAAAACCACCAGTAACTGGTGCACTGACCATGGCATCACTGTCCTTGATTGGCCTGCTCATTCCCCTGACCTGAACCCCATCGAGAATTTGTGGGGTATAGTTAAGAAGAAGATGAAAGACACCAGACCTACAAATGCAAATGAGCTGAAGGCCGCTATCGAAGCATCCTGGGCATCAATAACACCTCAGCAATGCCACAGGCTGATTGCCTCCATGCCACGCCGGATTGATGTAGTAATCCGTGCAAAAGGATTCCCAACCAAGTATTGAGTGCATCAATGGACATTTTCAAATGTTTGATTTAGTTTTGCTGTTATAAAATTATTTTTTTTACTTGGTCTGAGGATTTTTGAGTTTTTTTCAGCTGTAAGCCAAAATCAGCAATATTCAAATAATAAAAGGCTTGAAATAGTTCAGTTGATGTGTAATGAATCCAGAATGTATGCCATTTTTGTTTATTTAATTGCATTACAGAAAATAAAGAACTTTATCACAATATTCTAATTTTCTGAGACAGTCCAGTATATATATATATATATATATATATATATATATATATATATACTGTATATATATGTATGAATACATACATACATATCCATACATATATATGTATGAATACATACATACATATCCATACATATATATGTATGAATACATACATACATATCCATACATATATATGTATGTATGAATACATACATACATATACATGTATGAATACATACATACATATCCATACATATATATGTATGTATGAATACATACATACATATCCATACATATATATGTATGTATGAATACATACATACATATACATGTATGAATACATACATACATATACATACATATACATGTATGAATACATACATACATATACATACATATATATGTATGAATACATACATACATATACATACATATATATGTATGATTACATACATACATATACATACATATATATGTATGAATACATACATACATATACATACATATATATGTATGAATACATACATACATATACATACATATATATGTATGAATATATACATACATATACATACATATATATGTATGAATACATACATACATATATATGTATGAATACATACATACATATACATACATATATATGTATGAATACATACATACATATACATACATATATATGTATGAATACATACATACATACATATACATACAAATTATCAGAATTTGTTACTAACAGAAAATCTTACCTCAGGTGCAACATGGTCGTGCTCCAACTTGATTATGGATAAATCAATGAGTAGCTCTGAGAAGACAAAAATTGCATCCAGGACAACGAGACACACTACCAGCACCTATTGATCACAGACAAAATCAATAATGAGTTAACACATTTTCAAATCCTTACTTGTCAACCCTATCAAAACTCAAACTCATTTTATTCAGGGGACTGTGGTGTTAGTTGCCAGGCGAAGTCGGATATCGAACATTTAACAATTTACAAATATATTTTTTATTTTCACAAAATAAGATAAAGCAAAGTAAAAACTGTACTAAGACTTGATGAGGAAATAAATGAGTCAGTATTAAGTAAATAATATAAGAATAGAAGAAACCAGAAACAGTTAAAGTAAAAAAATCTCATTAGAAGTCTGTGTTACAAAAGGGTTCTCTCGCGTTCTCGCTCTTTCTCTTTCCCTTCATCTGTCTGTCTCTGTCTTTCTCTCTCTCCCTGCCCGTTTCAGTGCCTCTCCCTCTGTTTCTCTGTTTGCCCGTCTCTCCTTCCATTCCTCCATGTCTGTCTCTCTCCCTTTTTCTCTTTCTCTGTATCGTTCTGTCTACCCGTCTGTTGCCATCTCAGCCTGTCAGTCCGTCAGTTTATCTGTTTCTCCCCGTCTCTTTCTCCCTCTCTATGTCTCTGTGTCTCACCCTCCTTATCTCCCTCTCCTTATCCCTTTCCTTTCCCTCCAACTTTCTCTCCATCTGCATGTCTGTCTGTTTTTGGCTCTTTTCCTTCCTGTCTGTCTCTTTCTGTTTATCGCGCTTTCTCTCTCTCCCTGTGTCTGCTTCTCTTTTTTTCCTCTCTGTGAATTTTTCTTTGTCTACCAGTCCGTGTTACCCTCTCATTCCATCTGTCTGCAAAGCTTCTCTGTCTCTCCCAGTCTCATTCTCTCCCTCTGTCGGCTTCTCATGATAAGTATCTAAAGTATTAAAACAATAGAGGATTCAGCTGACTGGTAATGAACCCAGATTTTATGCCATTTTGGTTGTTTCAATTGCATTACGCAAAATAAAGAACTTTATGACAATATTCTAATTTTCTGAGACAGTCCTGTATGATGTGGCACCCATGTCACAACAGCAGTGACCCAATCAAGTTGTCTCTTAAAGGAACAGCATGGTGAAAAGGCAGTCAAATCTGCAAAATAACCAGCTCGGTAGACTAGATGGTAGGGCGCCCGCTCCGAGACTGAGAGGTCGCTGGTTCAAGCCTCGGCCGAGTCATACCTAAGACTTACAATATTGGTACTCATTGCCTCCCTGCTTGGAGCTGGGCATTAAGGATTGGAATTGGGGGGTTTGGTCACCTAATGACTAAAATGGCTGCGCCCTGTTTGGCTGCGGCTGCATCGGCTCGCTACAGTTTAACTGTACGGCTCGCTACAGTTTAACTGTACGGGTCAGGTGTATTGACATTTCGTTCTGTGTGCATTGTTATAAAGAATGACAACAAAAGTAAAACCCATTCTATGTATGTATATGTATGTAACATCCCACATGCCGACATTTCTTGTGTAAATACCATGTAAATTATAACTATAGCCTTATCCCCCTTGTCTTATAACATTATCTTCTCTGTTCCTTTATCTTCTTGCTCATACCTCACTATGAATGTGTAAAACTGGAGTGACATGCCCAATTTCGTTGTCACAATATGTTAGCCCATTTGTAACAATGACAATAAAGGTATATTCTATTCTATCTATCTATTCTAAAATAAGACCAAAAATTGTATGAAAAATGAAAAATTTACTAATTCCTTAAATAGGTCCTAAAGGAATATTTGAGCAAAAATCATGTAAAATACAACATAATAGTATGGGTTGATAGGTATAAATACAGCGGTACATATGTGATTCACCCACATGTGCGAGTTCCCAATTGTTGAGTAAAAGCATACCTGGAATCTTGGAGAGCTGTAGAGTTTTTTCAGGGATTCGCTGAACGTAAGGGTTACAGGATACTGCCCTGTGGCAGGACCCAGTTCATTACTGTCCAAGTGCAGTTCTTCATCCTCCCATTGGCCAGGTCGCTCGTCTCCTACCACGGTAAAATGTCGTAGGTACCGAGCCATGACAGCTGGACAGGAGTGAGGACAAGTAAAATTCCTTCGGTGCCACTTAGAGTATATCCACCTAGTTTCATCATGTTAGACAATTTGGGTTTACTTCCCTCTTTTTTCTTTGAAATCTTGCAACACGTTATTGAGAAAGCAACAGGAAGGTAGCTGGAAGAACTACAGTTTATGAATCTACTAGACATTTTGACATTACACTTTTACCAGTGATGGGATATTTTCTAGGCCTAGAAAATATCTGAATCCTGTAATGTTAATTATATTTTGTCCATCAATACTAAATAATTCTAAATTGTCAGATTCCTTTCATTGCTTCACCCTGGTTGCACTGTTTCCAAATGTGTGCTTTCATATTTAAGCATTTCAAGTCACATATATTCGTATAGCCCTTAATCACAAGATGTCTCGAAGGACTGCAAAGGATTACAATTACAATTGCTACATGCTAACAAGTTATGCTAACGGCTACATGCTAACGGATAAATGCTGATGAGTCATGCTAACAGCTAAATGCCAACAACTTAATGCTAACAAGTTATGCTAATGGATACATGCTAACGGCTACATGCTAACAAATTATGCTACTGGATAAATGCCAACGGCTGTATGCAAACGGCTACATGTTAACGAGTTATGCTATCTGCTACATGCTAACGGATACATATTTTTTTCACTTTGCCGTGAACTTTAAACTTATTCAAACATTTAAACTGGAATCTCTGCATGAAACAACAAATTGTCGATAAAAAAAAATGGCTTTTCAGTTCAGCAACAAATACACTACAAAATAAATAAAATAAACTATACATTAAAAAAATAGTTGTGAAACACATCCCTAAAAAACACTGGAAACAGTGCCCTGCAAAATATTTTTGGAGGTAAAAAGAGTTGTGACTTCTCGTGCTGACCCCTCCCCGCACCTAAAACTGCCACTGATTAAAAGGGACATATTTAGTGCCTCCTAGTAGTACCAAACACTTTCATCCATCAAAAAAGAAAAAAAAGGCATTTGAATACTAGGCAAAAATACATGAGCTATCATACCAATGTTACATTTTTTATAATAATCATAGGTCAAAAAATGTGTATTTCTTCAGTGGAATTCCCACTAAGGTCCCCGCCATGTTTGTCCGGTCCCAAGCCGTGCACAGTGGAAAATGCACTTGACAACACAGTGCCCTTTAGTGGTCAAATATTACACAGTGTGTCTATAGGCCTCAGTCCAAGCCCTAGCTCAAATTTAGGCAGGGTCAGTAAGTTTAGGTGGGGCTGAGCTTCTATCTCACTGCCTTGTTTTCTTATTTTATTATCATCCAACAGACCTTTTTAATTTCTCTACATCCACTTTTTGCATTTTCTCTGCCACTTATCCTCACTAGGTTCGCGGGGCGGCTGGAGCCCACCAAAGCCATTTTTGAGGGCAGGGGACACCCTGAACTGGTTGCCAAACAGTCGCAGGGTACACAGAGACGAACAACTCACTCACTTGCTGTACAGTAAGCTATTTTTTAGTTGTGTATTTCTCAGACTCCCATGCTATGACATTAACTTGTTTAACCTGTTTTTCTATTTTTAATACACAAGTAATCATTCTCACACACACACACACACACACACACACACACACACACACACACACACAGTCACTTTTCAAAGATCCACGTTTTTTTCTATTGTATGTAATGTAATACACATGCGCGACTCCATCAATTCACTGCGCATGTGCGACCTTTCAATAAACCACGCCTACTGTACCGGATGTGGTCAGTTCGGGCTGGGCAGCCAACCAAGATGGCAGCATTCGCGAAGTAGTTTTAAACTTTAAATATGTCTTGACTTGAATATTTCTGCCAGCAATGAGTTTATATTAATATATAACTACGACATCTTGGTGCCGATGACCTGGATGGAGTTTTATTTTGAGCTGATTGTCATGGATTGCAACTAACACATGGCATGCTTGGAGGAAAAACAAAATGGCGGCGATAGCAACATCTGGCTAACAGCGAAAGATTTGGTTGAACTCGGCACAACCTCCATTCGAACCAACCTGGCATACGTATTCAGATAAAATGCATTTATTAATATAAAATTAGGATAATATTAATAATATTAAGAGAAGCCATTTAAAATTAAACAACGTTAACGATGGGGGCGATAGTGAAACGAGACGTTACGCACAGAAAGGGCGAAAAAGCCCTGTACAAATCCCAGGTAAATATTATCGGTTCACCCAAGAAAGTACGAATAAAACAATTAGAGGTACTTTAATTTTTAAAACTATGCTAGTAGTTTAAAACGGTATCGGGTGTCCGGGTCGGGTGAATTACGAAGAGAGTCCGCTCACAGGCCCAAAAATACACATTTCTGAACAGTTAAGGACCGCGGGGTGGGTAGAGCCCCATAGTTCAGTTCTGCCAAGAGTCCTCTGAAAAATGGCTCACGGCTCAGAGCGTCGGCTACGATGTTCTTTGGGCCGAGAATGTACTTCAGGTCAAAATTGTATGCAGCTAGCTTCGCTACCCACCGCTGTTCACACGCATCAAGTCTTGGTTTGGTCAAAATGTATGTCAGCGGGTTATTCTCGGTCCACGTGGTAAAGTGTCTTCCTTTCAACCAATGGCTGAATTCATCACATACCGCCCATTTCAAGGCAAGAAATTTGAGCCTATGGAGTTGGTCTGTATAGACTTTTGGACTGCTGAGCAAGAGAATAAGTCTGTAGATGTCCTGGTCGTACTGATCATTTCTCCAAGATGGCGCACGCCTTCCCTTGCAGGAATCAAACCGCCAAACAAGTTGCTCGCCGTCTGTGGCAGGATTTCTTTCTTGTCTATGGTTTCCCTCGGCGTATCCACTCTGATCAGGGAGCCAATTTTGAGAGCAAACTGATCAAAGAGCTTTTAGAGATGCTGGGGTGCAGAAATCCCATTTGACTCCATACCACCACATGGGAAATGGTATCGCAGAACGATTTAACCGAACATTGGGAGAAATGATCAGAACCCCTCCCCCTCAGCCCAAAGCAAAGTGGCCACAAATGCTGCAGCAGCTCACCTTCTGCTATAACTGCACAGAGCATGAGACAACAGGGTTTGCACTGTTCTACCTAGTGTTTGGTAGAATCCCTCGTCTCCCTGTCGATGTCATGTTTCAACATGCTAGTACCAATGATGCTGTTGTCCGCTACTCTGCCTTTGTAACCCATCTGAAGAAGGATCTACATGAAGCTGCTCAGATTGTACGGAGGAATACTCTCAGAGAACAGACTCGCCATGGCAAGCTGTACAACCGTAGGGCCAAAGGATCACCCCTCGTCATGGGAGACCGGGTGTTGATCGCCAACAGAGGTGTCCCAGGGAAACGCAAGGTTGCAGATAAGTGGGAGTCGACCCCGTATGAAGTCATATCAGTCAAGCCTGATCTCAATGTCTATAGAGTCAAGGATTGCCTGACGGGCAAAGAGAAGGTAGTTCACAGGAATTTGCTGCACTCTGTTAGCTTCTTGCCCTGTGAGGGAGATCTGGCCAGCGAATCTGAACACTTAGGGTGTGATACTGCTATGCACGGAAGTGATGTATGTCTTGATTCACCTGACGCAGTCGAAGGCAGTGATGTCCATACAGTAAACTGGGTGATACAGTCAGGTGAAGAGCAAGTTCATTCAGAGGTGGAGGATAATTCACTAGACAGCAGATCTGATGTCCAGTCTGACTCTCTCACAGTCGATACATCCAGTCAAGGAAGTCAGCACATCCCCGAACAAGATGTTGATCATACTGCAAGTGACAATACGGAAAGCCCACCACGGTGCTCTGAAAACATGATCCCTTTGGGTATGGGCCCACCAGACACTGTCCTCCCAGACGAGACCCCATTGAACACTGACCATCCGGACACTGTCTCCCCTGATACTGACCGTTTAGACTTGACTGTCCCAGACCCTCAAGCTCAGGTTATTTGTACTCAACCTAGCCGTTATGATCTTAGGGTCCACCAGTCCATCAGGCCTCCCAGTCGTCTCATTTGTCAGCTGAATGACCAGTTTGTAGGTGACAATTTTGTGTCCGCAATATCTGTTAGTTCCTTGTTTAAGTTCTTTAGAGATGCACTTTCAGTTTGAGTAACAAAGCTTGAACAAGAAACACGAATTGTGCCTATGTGAGCGCTTGAAACTACAGGAACAATGTTTTATATTTCAGAAATGTAACAGGCATCTTTGAGTCTGTGCTTAGTTAGGAGTTTGATCGCCTCCTTTCTTTTCACACTCCTTTTTGGGAGAGTTTCAGAACTGACATGCACTTCAGTTTGTTCCTTGTCCTTTTGTTTCTTTTGGCATGTGATTTTTTTCTGTTTAGTGTAGCACTCCAATATTTAGCAGAATTTCAGGGGGATGTATGTAACGGGTGTAATAATAACTTTTGTTTTATTGAAATTGCTGCTCAAATAAGTGTATAGTTTTTGGTAAATGTCCTGCAATGATGAGTCCAACAGTGACATCTGCTGGTATGGGGTGGGGTTTGGTTTTGGCTTCTGACATGTGACCGGGAGGCGGGGTTTGTTGGCAGTCTTACCAGAGAGAACTGCAATGGTAAGACACATCTTTTGGTGCTCCACAAAAGAAGTTAATTTTAAACATTATAACCCCAGCTGACAAATCTCTCAACATGCACAGTAATGTGATTGATATTGTCAAGCTGTTTAGGTTTATTTTCGTTTTGTTTCTGTTTTACTAAAATATTAATTCCCCTTGTAGAGATCAAAGAGATCAAAGCCAGCAGAAAAGCTAATGTTTTGACTCATCCATTTGCAGGTAAATTGTACCCGTTTTTATACTCATTATTGTTTTTATTTCTATTTTCTCATATACATTAAAAAGGATGATGTTGGTTAAAAATTCAGACTAAAGAAAAATATGTTGAATTCATTGTAAACGTTAAAAATCCACTATACGATCTCTTGTTAAAAGTATCTTGTTAAAATGTAAAGATGTAAAAATGTATTGTGATATTCTAAAATGAATTTTAATGTAAAGTGAAAAGAAAGCTCTTTGATATGCTTTGTTGGCAGTCTTACCAGAGAGAACTGCAATGAGATCAAAGAGATCAAAGCCAGCAGAAAAGCTAATGTTGTGACTCATCCTTTTGCAGAAACTGTAATAATAAAAACCTCATCATCCAGTCCAGCGTGAATGTGGATCTTTGGTGGGACACGTACACCGCGGTTACATTGGTGCCGTGACCCGTGACTTCTATCAAACTCGCCAAACAGAGGACTGTCCTACCTGCCACATCAGCTCACAGTATTTGAAATTTTAGTTACATGAGCGTTATTGTTTAGCTCATTACAGTGCAGTGTCACAGTGATACGCAGGCTGCTGATTTATTTTGTGATTTTAACTTATTTACATTTTTTTTCTGTTAGTCTTTGAAACATGTTTAATCAGAGCAATGTGTTAGCTCCACAATTTGACACACCTATTCACTTTGGCAGGGGCAGGGGCATGTTTACCCCCATCCCCTCTGTTGATAGTTCTACCGCAGGTGGTGCTACACATAGAGTAGAGGCAGTTTCTAGTGTCAACACCTATAATGCAGCTGACCAACATGCTAGCCTACCTTCACCTCAGGTCAGACCCACATCTATGCCAAATTCCACGAGTGACATTTCTGAGGGTTTAGCTGATCACATGACAAATATTATTCAGGAGATAGGACATAAATTGGCTGATAGCATTTTTTCACATATACAGTCACACAATATAGTAGCTCCTAACGCTGCTGCCACACAAGATGTAGCAAACAGATTGAGTCAGCCTAGTCATGTGTCAGATGTATCACAGGTTCAGGTGGTTACGCAGAGAAAGGTTAAGGAACCGCCGTCATTTATTGGGGATGGCTCAGACTCAATAAAAGTACATGAGTGGGAAGATCTAATGAGGACATTTATTAAAAAGAGTAATGTGAGGCTTGAAGAGCAAGCAGAGGAAATCCTTATGCATTTGAGAGGAAAAGCTAAAGATGTAGTTAGGTTTGGCATTAGAAACAGTAATATAGACGTCTATACCCGCCCTGACATGATTTATAGTCTTCTCAGGAAACACTTTAGCTGTACCAAGTACTCTGCTGTCCCTTTAGCTGACTTTTACTCAACCTGCTGCAGCAATTCCCTGATATGATGAGTTACACGGTCGACAATTATGTCATTGTAGGCTGCGGTGGACACCAAGTTTCTCCCAGAGACATGTACGACATTAACGTCACAGTTTACGGATGCCAAATGAAAATGCCAGTAATGGTTGTGCCAGGCCAGACAGAACAGATGATCCTTGGCAGCAATGCCATCAAAAATATTTTCTTTCAATTGAAAAGCACTGACGGCTATTGGAGAAAGGTTTCCACTCCTGACAACGGTCTGTCCGATAACCACAGTCAATTCCTGTCAATGCTTTCTAACACAGAGAGATGGAGAGGTGATTGCATTCCAGACAAGGTAGGGACAGTAAAAATCAAGAGTTGCGTGACGCTGAATCCACGGACCGAGTACGTTATTTGGGGCAAGTTACCTGAGTTGGCCAGGACGTCAGCGGGCAGCACAGTGGTCGTTGAGCCAACCTGATCTAAGGCTAAGCCCAGACAAGTCCTTGTCGGACGAGTTGTTACTCCACTCTGGGGAGATGGATGGGTACCTGTTAAAATATTCCGGTTCCGGTTTCCAACATGGCAGCGCGTGTTTACGTTGCGGCTAGTTGCTATCCGGCTATCCTACTATTTACCACTGTCCTCCTGCTTTCCTTTTTGGATACATGCATGGCCAATAAGACCTACAGCCGGGAGGAGCTCATCCGACTGGGTGGGGGTCTAAATTTCGACTTTTCGGGCACTTTCTATACCACCCATGACATCCCGAACGAGCTCCAAAGGGACTCGGGTTCGCCCTGCTTTCCCGCTCCACCGAAGAAAAAGAAAAATCGAAGACGAAGACGGCGCAAAGACAGAAAACAGAAGCGGGGATGTCGTGCAGGGAAGCGTGTGAAGTTGAAGGAGCAAGGACATGAAGATCTGTCTAATCCAACCATCATTTCTTCATCGATTCTGCGAGTCAACCGACGCCTGAAGCCCAACGCACACGAACGGCGACATCTTGTGACGATCTCTACAAAGACTACAGCTAAGTTAAATGATTCAAAGCTAAAATTTGGTCTTTTGAATGTTAGATCGCTTGCTCCTAAAATACTTGTAGATAATATTATTGGCGATTATAAACTTAACTGTTTCGGTCTCTGTGAGACTTGGTTACGCCCGGATGAGTTTTTACCACTAAATAATGCTTCGCCACCAGACTACGTTAGCAGCCATTTAGCACGTTCTTTGAAAAAGGGTGGCGGTGTCGCGCTCATCTCTGAAAAAACGCTCAAATTTACTCCTCGTACCTCTAATAATCACAAGTCGTTCGAGGCTCTTGTTATGAGGTCCTCTCCATTGTCAATTCATGTAATAACTATCTACTGTATCGCGCACCAGGACCATACACAACTTTCTTGGACGAATTTGCTGAACTTTTGTCTGAACTAGTAACCTATGCAGACAAAATTATAATTATGGGGGACTTTAACATTCATATGAACTCCCCACTCAGTTCACTCACTATTGCGTTTCAGTCTCTAATTGATGCATTTGGTTTTGATCAACTGGTTGATTTGCCAACCCATTAAGATGGACACACGCTCGACTTGGTTCTGACTCGAGGAGTTTCAACCTCAAACATGACGGTGTTACCGTGTACTACAGTTATCTCGGATCATTATTTAGTTACATTTGAGGTGCTAGCTAAATGTAGTACCAAAAAACTGAAGGATTCAATGGACGCAATATAAGCACGGGCACAGTTTCTGAGCTCTCCGATATTCTTCCAGGAGCAGTTGCGTCCTTTCCTTCCGACATAGGCTCTATCGAATCACTCATAAATGAATTTAATGCTACCCTGGCTAGTGCCCTGGATTCAGTAGCGCACATCCGGCTTAAATCACTACCTAAAAGACGCACGCCTTGGTTTAATGATGAAACTAGATTCCTTAAACGAGAATGCAGGAAATCTGAAAGAAAATGGCGCGCTACCAAGCTTGAGGTTTTCCATCAAACCTGGTGTGACAACTTGGTAAAGTATAAAGCAGCCCTTGCCTCTGCAAAATCAGCCTACCTTTCGAAGGTGATTGCGTCACAAAAGAACAATCCCAAGGTCCTTTTTGACACTGTAGCATTGCTTACAAGGCAACAGACTATCCCAGATAGCTCCACTCATTCTGCCCACGACATAATGGTCTTCTTTACTAAGAAGATCCAAAGCATACAGGAAGAAATCGCTAAAGACAGTAATAATTCAACACATACTAAAGCACACAAATCTATAGATGCACGTCATGGTGGCTGTCTAGGGATTTTGTCCCGTTTTAGTGAACTGTCACTTGATAATCTTAAACAGATGGTGAATAGGGGCCAAACCGACGACTTGCCAGTTCGACCCGCTTCTAGGTTCACTTATTAAAAGTCTCTTTGGCGTTCTTGCACCTTCAGTTCTAAATATTTTAAACATATCACTCTCCTCAGGTGTAGTTCCAGCGGCTTTTAAGTCCGCCGTCATTAAACCCACACTGACCCAACCTTGATCCAGAAAACTTATGTAATTATAGACCTGTGTCAAACCTACCTTCCCTCTCTAAAGTACTTGAAAAAGTAGTGGCACAGCAGCTGAATGATTTCATGTCCGAGAACAATCTCTTTGAATCAATGCAATCAGGATTCAGGGCTAACCACTCTACTGAGACAGCTCTGATTAAGGCAACCAATGATCTCCTACGGGCAATGGACTCTGGCGCATCATCACTTTTGCTGCTGCTGGACCTTAGTGCTGCATTTGACACAGTGGACCATAATATCTTGCTAGAACGGTTGGAAAAATGGATTGGTCTCTCAGGAAACGTCCTCTTATGGTTCAGATCCTACCTCTCAGATAGGACACACTGCGTTAAATATGGCGAATTGACATCTGAGCCCTTTAGTGTTACCTGTGGTGTTCCGCAGGGTTCAGTGCTTGGCCCCCCTTCTCTTCAGCATTTATATGCTTCCACTAGGTGATATTATTAGATGACACTCAACTCTATCTCCCGATGGAGGAATCTGCCACACTAAACTGTGGAAATTTGGAGGCCTGCCTCACTGAGATAAAAGAGTGGATGTCACTCAATTTCCTGCGTCTTAACTCTGAAAAGACTGAAATGTTAGTTATTGGTCCATCCAAGTCCCGTGACTTATTCTCAAACCGCTGTGAACATCGACAATTGCTACATCACACAGAGCGACTCACTTAAAAATGTAGGTGTCATATTTGACCCCGATCTGTCCTTTCAAACACATGTGAAGAAAATTACTAGAACCGCTTTCTTCCATCTCCGTAACATTGCTAAAATTCGTCCTTTACTTTTTCAGTCGGATGCGGAAATCATAATTCACGCGTTTGTTACCTCCCGTCTCGATTACTGTAATGCACTACTCTCTGGTCTCCCGAAGTCTAGAATCAAGTCTCTTTAGCTGGTACAAAATGCTGCAGCGAGGCTTTTAACTAGGACAAAAAAGTACGATCACATCACCCCAGTATTGGCTAACCTGCATTGGCTCCCTGTTAGCCTAAGATACGATTTTAAGGTTCTCCTATTACTATACAAAATCATACATGAACTCTCCCCCTCATATCTTTCAGATCTGATTTCCCCCTATGTCCCGGCCCGAAGCCTTCATTTCGAGAGCGCCGGTCTTCTGGTGATCCCAAGAGCCAAGAAGTGTTCCGCTGGTTCGAGAGCGTTCTCCATCCGGGCACCGGTGTTGTGGAATGCTCTTCCCCCTGAGATCCGATCTGCTGCCTCAGTGGACATGTTTAAACTCACTTCTTCTCTATAGCATACGAATAATCCTAAACTTCTTATATGTAATAACTTGTGAAGCCCTTTGAGACTATTTGTGATTAAGGGCTATACAAATGAAAATGACTTGACTTGACTTAATTGTTGTCTTGTGAAGTGTTTTGTCATCTTTCCCATGAAACTTTAACTTCTATTTGATTGTTTAAATGTCATTTGTGTTTAGAAACACGATCTAAAAGTGCTCTTAAAGTGATACAAAATACCTTTAAAAATAGCGGAGATTGTCTAAAAAGTGATGTGTTAAGAGGGTTTGATAGAACTTATTGTAAGGAGTCAAAAAATTGACCTTTTGAGAAATTGGTGTTCAACACGGATGGTGCACAACATAGGGACTGCGGGCCACAGACGGTCCTGGAGATTATTTTTTTTCAGCCCCAATTTTTTTTTTAATTGAAAATCGATAAATTAAGGAGTGAAAAGTTTAGGAAAAATATGAGTGAGTGATTTTAGATGCATTAAATCAAGATAATGCCAGAATACTATCGAAAAAGATAAAATGATAATAGAAATCTGTATATTCATTCAGTTTTAATCATCAAATTATGAATTTTTTTGCATCGAATTGTTGTTGGTAATGTACCGATCGAGGGGATGGCCACAGGCCTGTCTTTTTTTCATTTTCTCCTTTTATACTTCCTTCTTTCCTTAACTTCTTCATACAACATAATTCGTAATATCAATCATCAAAGTAAGTGAGCCGTTTGAGAGCCGGCTTCCTTTAATGAGTTGATCCAAAAAAGCCGGTTCTCTAAAAAAGACTGACTTAACCTTCGCTTGACGACAAACACCACAACAATGACGTAATCTCGAACCGACGAGATCTCGTTAGCCAAGATTGGCGTGCAGCAAAATAAAAACTGGAAACGCGAGACCAAAACAACGATGAAAAGTTTGGAGTGCAGTAAATCTTTGTTAAAGAGTATTAGGTAATAATGACAATTCTGTGGCAAAAAGTTGTGTCCCGGGGACACACGTTGATTTGAGACTATGCGTCCCTAGCAAAAATGATGCGTCTAGGACGCAGGGACGTGGGCAAACGAGAATACTGAGTGTATAATACAAGGTAATTACACGGAATAGTTTAAAGAGAAAAAATATGTAAATAACAAGACTAATCATTTCTCGGACATGCGAATAGCAAAAGGGTAAAAACTCTAAGACGTGTAGTTTTGCTCCTAATAATAAAGCTAAGACGAATAAAGCAAAGACGGCGAATGGGAACTTCCATAATTTTAGTGTCTGTTTTCTCGTTCTTTTGTTTTTGGATGGCATTTTTCATTTTGGCGGAGTCATTCACCTTTAGCGTGAATTACCTGCCTTCTTTGTAAAATACTGTTTTTTTAAACAAATTTACTTACTGAGAAGATATTGCTTTGGTTATGATTTTTACAAAAAGCTAAACAAAGAGTGAATCATAATAGTAAAAGCGTTCTATTTGGCTAAGTTGGTGATATGGCGATCTGCCCTGGTCGTATGCCTCGGGAGAGATGGCCAACAGCAAGATAACACATATGAAAACCAAGAAAAGAAAATAATAAGAAGGGAAAATAGAAAAATACACACAGAATTTTTGGACAATGACCAATCCACAAACAAGAAAACACAATGTCACTCAAATCAGGGTGAGTGATTCTGATGGGAAGAAATTTCTAAGGACATTGTGAATTCATCACATATTAAATTGAGTGACTGAAATTAAAAAAGCCAAATTTGAGATTTAGAGCTAACAATTTTGAAAAATAAATTGTTTATGTCTGATTTGAAGTCTTGGGATAAAGTGCTCAGAATGGATACGGCAACTTATAGCGGGGATTTTGCCTTCACTAATAATAAATATAAAGATAATTTAAGAAAATATATGAATCTATATAAATAAATTAATTACCGTATTTTCCGCACTATAAGGCACACCGGGTTATAGGGCGCACTCCGAAAAAATAGTTTTTGGTCCTATATTTGACATAAATAAGATGCACCGGATTATAAGGCGCTACAATGGGAACGTCGACAAAACAGTCAGATAGTTCAGTCAAACCTATTACCCCCTTAACATTCCCAAAGCTTGCAAAGAAGCAAATACGTGTCGTAGACACGTGTGGATGCGGTGTCCGTACGATGTCACTCAAATGCATCGTTCCGAATATCATTCGGAAGGTTAAAGTCTTGGGATTCAAGAAATGCCAACCATTCCTTAGTTTCTATTTTCTTTTTCACTCGCAACTTTACTGTGCATATGACAATAAACACTGGGAATTGAGTTTAATTTAAAAATAGACACTCCATTCCATCCATTATCTGCACCGCTTATCACAGAAACATCGGGTTCATTTTAAAACAAGATACAGGGAAAATATATAGCCGGAGTAGCTCACCGAAGTCGTTGTGTTCAATAAGAATGTGCAACCATGGTCCTCTTATATCCGTGAGTGTAGTAAATCCAGGAAAGTAAAATATTTACAAATACAGTACAGAATAGTAAAATACTGTTTTCTCTATGCCGTCAACCCAACTTGCTATTCACATTCATCCTTTTCGGCCAATTGCAGGCTTTGTTTTGCCCCTTTAGCCTATGCCAGCCTGTAAATGATAAAAAAGGATCTGCCCCCTTTACCTCCGAATAACTTTAGCCAATAGTGATTGATTCAACTGATGATTGACACATCTTTTTCGGCCAATTGCAGGCTTTGTTTTGCGTCTTTAGCCTATGCGAGCCTGTAAATGATAAAAGGATTCGCCCCCTTTACCTCCGAATAACTTTAGTCAAGTCAAGTCATTTTTATTTGTACAGCCCTAAATCACGAAGAGTCTCAAAGGGCTTCAAAGATTATTACACTATATTACACAGACTATTTTTCAGCCGACGAGAAGAGTAGGTTATTCATATGCTATGGAGTAGAAGTGAGTTTTAAGTTTAGATTTAAACATTTCCACTGAGGTTGCAGATCGGATCTCAGGGGGAAGAGCATTCCACAGCACCAGTGCCCGGATGGAGAACGCTCTCGAACCAGCAGAACACTTATTTGCTCTTGGGATCACCAGAAGACCGGCACTCTCAGATCGTAGGCTTCAGACCGGGACATAGGGGCAAATCAGATCTGAAAGATAAGAGGGAGCAAGTCCATGTATGATTTTGTATAATACTAAGAGAACCTTGAAATCACATCTATGGCTAACTGGGAGCCAATGCAGGTTAGCCAAAATCGGTGTTATGTGATCGTACTTTTTTTGTCCTAGTTAAAAGCCTCGCTGCGGCATTTTGTACCAGCTGAAAAGACTTGATTCTAGACTTCGGGAGACCAGAGAGTAGTGCATTACAGTAATCGAGACGGGAGGTAACAAATGCATGAATTATAATTTCCGCATCAGACTGAGACAGTATTGAACGGATTTTAGCAATGTTACGAAGATAGAAGAAAGCGGTTCTAGTAATTTTCTTTACATGCATTTCAAAGGATAGATCAGGGTCAAATATGACACCTAAATTTTTAACTGAGTCACTCTGTGTGATGTGACATTTGTCAATGTTCACAGCAGTTTTTGAGAATAAGTCACGGCATTTAGATGGACCAATGACTAACATTTCAGAGTTAAGACGCAAGAAATTGAGTGACATCCACTCTTTTATCTCAATGAGGCAGGCCTCCAAATTTCCACAGTTTAGTGTGGGAGATTCCTCCAACGGAAGATATAGTTGAGTGTCGTCTGCGTAGCAGTGGATGCTGATATTGTACTTGCGAATATCACCTAATGGAAGCATGTAAATGCTGAAAAGAAGGGGGCCAAGCACTGAACCCTGCGGAACACCGCAGGTAACATTAAAGGGCTCAGATGTCATTTAACCATATTTAACACAGTGCGTCCTATCTGCAGGGATGTGATTTGACCAAAGTGAAATTATCTGAAAATTAGCCGGGGGTCTGGAGGCCGCGGGCACCCACCTAGGTCCAGGGCAGTGCCCTGGTGGAGGGACAAGTGGGGCGAAGCCCCCCAGAGCTCATGGGTTTTCCGTGTTTTAAAGTACTTTCAATGCACTCAGATGACAAAGAAATAGACAAAACAACAGCATAAATTTTCAATGTATATTGAACTATCCCATATAAAATTACAGTGTAAGTCAATTCAAAATCAGTCACATTAAAAAACATTGGACTGCCTTTGCTTTTAAAAACTATCACTGAGAATATCATCATATCTAACTAATGTGATTACTGTAAAAGATGGAACGAAGTAATCATCAAACTTCTTCAGCACAACGTCATAATTAGCCTCTTCACCTTCATTAGCAAAAACAAAAGACTTGAACACATTCTCCACCTCGCTTCCCATTGCGTATATCAAGCAGCTTACTTGAACTTGTCCATCGTCTTTGTTTAGTTTCGTAGCGATTCTGTAGCGCTCGAAACGCTGCCTCCAGTCCGGCCATTCTGACGGTTTCTCGAAAGCAAAGTTCGATGGAGGATTAAACTTGGCCATTATGACTTGTCTCCTTATCTGGATCCTTTCAGACTTCTGACACCATGTAAAAGATGGACGGAGTCCTCTTTAAACCCAACATGAACTTGTTTATTTACAGAACACGATATAGCGTCTTTGCTAGTTTACAAACATGTCTCCAGATACCACGCGGTCTTCCTGTGTGTACCGTAATTACGCGTCTGCCGCGCAGGCACAATCAATTACCGTACATGACAATTACTAAGTTAACACATAAATCATGTTGAAGAGTTCAAATTTCATGAACAAATAATTGTATCATGACCAAATGAAAAGTAACTCATATTAGAACATACCACAAATGTCTTCGTTATAGCAGAAATGTTATCTGTCGGAGTCATGTGCATACACAATGAACTACTAAATCACTGGCCATGCAGAAACATGAAATTCATTCAAAGTTCTGAAATTTATATTTTCTGTCACATTCTAGATGAATTATAACATCACTTAATATCACAAATATTGTTTTCTATGTTCTACTCATTAAAACATTCAACATATTTACAGGAATATACAAGTGTTCATTCTTGAGCACAATCCATTCACATGACACAAACACTACTTCCTCCTAGACTTCATTGCTTTGGAATGGGTCTTTCTAGCCTGCTTCTGTGCAGCTTTGATGGTTCTTCTTGAGGCAGCCTTGCTCATTTGGGTGTCCTGTTTCACAGCAAGTTCTGTTCCTTTTGCAGACAACATAGCTGCTTCTGCATCCTTCTCCTCCCTGTACCTTTTGGAGGATGTCCTCAGATTTAGGCACAGTTTGGACTGCACAGGATCCATCAGAATGTCTTTCCTTCCAAAATGGCTGACAGAGGTGGTCTTTCTTGCTCTTAGGGCATATTTCACAGTCTGGATAGAACTGTATGTGGCTATGTCCATTCTGCATGCTTTGGGGTTCAGGGTAGAATATCATACAAGTACTTAATTTAAAAAATATAAATACTGACAATAATTTTGATTACTTATAGGCTTAATAATATTTTTAAATTTCCTAAATCATATTTTAAATGTTATAATTTATTCTTTTTAATAGCAGCGTATCCGAATATTTGATAAATGAAAATACAATAATTATAGGCCCTACAGTAAAGTGTTGGTGTAATGTACACATGAAAATCTATTGTAATTGTTAAATATTTATGGCCATTTTTATTACGTTATAATATTTTCGAAAAAAAGGGGAAAACTGTCAAATAAATTTGAAAAGTTTACCACCTACCTCAAAATTCACGACTCTATCAGCAACTGGTACAGGTTGTTGGGGTGGATCACGTCTCTCTATTACCGCTTCCGATTGTGATGTCAATAAGGGATGGAGGCCGTAAAGTTTTGGAGTTTTTGTTTGGGGACCGAAACTTCCAGCGATGGAATAATTTGTTCTTCTTGACTGGAGTTCTTTCACGTGTTTTTTTGCTCTTTGCGTGACTTTCAAGAGCTTTGAAACCTCTCCCACCATAGTCAATGGTATCATAGCACCAAATGCAAAGCGCTTTCCCGGCACGATCGATCTTCCGAATAAAGTCACTGAACAAATTCATCACAGTCTTCTTTCCAACATTTGTAGATAAGTCCTTCTCTAACCAGTCCCATCGAAACTTGTTTTTTACGATCTTATCAATTTCTTTAACTCGCGGAGCATCTTTGCGTTCGATCACGGACATCTTTCTTTAAACACCCGGCAAAAACGTGTGAGAAATGAACAATGGCATACTCCTATGCCTTTATAACAAGCGCGTTTATTGGTCAACACGGAGACTTCAACCAATCAGTTACGGAAACACTAAAATGGAATGCTGTAGAGACGAAATCGGATTTTTTACCACTTAAAAAATCGGAAATTTTAAATTTGTATTTTTGGAGATCAAAAAAGCGGAATTCCGCGTATTAGCGGAAAAATCACATCCCTGTATCTGAGAGGTAGGATCTGAACCACGAGAGGACGGTTCCTGAGAGACCAATCCATTTTTCCAACCGTTCTAGTAGGAAATTGTGGTGCACTGTGTCAAAAGCAGCACTAAGATCCAGCAGCAGCAAAAGTGATGAAGCGCCAGAATCCATTGCCAGTAGGAGATCATTTGTTACCTTGATCAGAGCTGTCTCAGTAGTTAGCCCTGAATCCTGATTGCATGGATTCAAAAAGGTTATTCTCGGATATGAAATAATTCAGCTGCTGTGCCACTACTTTTTCAAGTACTTTAGAAAGGAAAGGTAGGTTTGACACAGGTCTATAATTACTTAAGATTTCTGGATCAAGGTTGGGTCGTTTCAGTGTGGGTTTAATAACGGCTGACTTAAAAGCTGCTGGAACTACACCTGAGGAGAGTGATATGTTTATAATATTTAGAACTGAAGGTCCAAGGACGCCAAAAATACTTTTAATAAGTGAACCTGGGAGCGGGTCGAACTGGCAAGTTGTCGGTTTGGCCGCATTCACCACCTGTTTGAGATCATCAAGTGACAGTTCACTAAAACCGGACAATTTCCCAGGACAGCCACCCTGTCGTGCATCTGTAGATTCCATCCCTTTAATATGTGTGGTATTAATAATTTCTTTAGCAATTTCTTCCTGTATGCATTGAATCTTCTTAGTAAAGAAGACCATTAAGTCATGAGCAGAGTACGTCGAACTATCTGCGATAGTCTGTTGCCTTGTAAGCAATGCTACAGTGTCAAAAAGGGCTTTGGGGTTGTTCTTTTGAGACGCAATCACCTTCGAAAGGTAGGCCGATTTTGCAGAGGCCGCTTTATACTTTAACAAGTTGTCACACCAGGTTTGATGGAAAACCTCAAGCTTGGTAGCGTGCCATTTTCTTTCCAATTTCCTGCATTCTTGTTTAAGGGTTGTAGTTTCATCAGTAAACCAAGGCGTGCATCTTTTAGGACGTGATTTTAGCTTTATGGGCGCTATTGAATCCAGGACACTAGTCAGGGTGGTATTGAACTCATTCATGAGTGAGTCAATCGAGCCATTGTATGAAGGAAAGGACGCAACTGCTCAAGGAAGGAGTTCAAAGAGCTCAGAAACTGTGCCAGTGCTTATATTGCTTCCGCTAAATCCTTCAGCTTTTTTAACACTATATTTAGCTAGCACCTCAAATGTAACTAAATAATGATCCGAGATAACGGTAGTACACGGTAACACCATAATGTTTGAGATTAAAACTCCTCGAGTCAGAATCAAGTCTAGCGTGTTCCCATCTTTATGGGTTGGCAAATCAACCAGTTGATTAAAACCAAATGCATCAATTAGAGACCTAAACCCAATAGTAAGTGAACTGAGTGGGGAGTTCATATGAATGTTAAAGTCCCCCATTATTATAATTTTGTCTGCATAGGTTACTAGTTCAGACAAAAGTTCAGCAAATTCGTCTAAGAAAGTTGTGTATGGCCCAGGTGCGCGATAGATAGTTATTACATAAATTGACAATAGAGAGGACCGCATCACAAGAGCCTCAAACGCCTTGTAATTATTAGAGGTACGAGGATTAAATTTGAGCGATTTTTCAGAAATGAGCGCAACACCGCCACCCTTTTTCAACGTGCGTGCTACATGGCTACTCGCGTAGTGAGGGGGTGAAGCATAATTTAGCGCTAAATACTCATCCGGGCGTAACCAAGTTTCACAAAGACCCATACAGTTAATTTTATAATCACGAATAATGTTATCAACAAGTAAAGCTTTAGGAGCAAGCGATCTAATATTTAAAAGACCAAATTTTAGCTTTGCTGAATCATTTGACTTAGCTGAAGTCTTTGTAGTCTTTGTAGAGATCTTCAAAAGATGCCGCCGTTGTGGCTGTTCGTGTGCGCTAAGTGTAAAGCTTCGGTTGTCCGGCGAGGAATGAACGGTGGAATTAGTTACATCCTCGCGTCCTTCTTGCTCCTTAGACTTCGCACGCTTCACACATCTACCTGCACGGAAACCACGCTTCCGTTTTCTGTCCTTACGGCGCCGTTGTCGTCGTTTATTAGGAGGAATAGCTGTCCACAAGGATGCCGGATCTCTTTGAAGTTTGCTCGGTATATCATAGGCGGTATAAAAAGTGCCCGAAGAGTCGAAATTTAGACGCCCACCCAACCGAATAAGTTCGTCCCTACTGTAAGTATTTTTGCCCACACATGTGTCCAAAAGTGAAAGCAAAAAAGACAAGAGAACGGCAATAAATAGAAGATTAGCTGGAGAGCAATTAGCCGCATGCATGCATCCATGCGCCGCCATGTTGAACCAACCTAGCCAATAGTGATCGATTCAAATGATGATTGACACATTGGTTAGCCAATGAAACGCCGGTAAATAAATCCCAGCATACACCGCGGACTACTTTGCGTTCGGGGGAAAATCTAGTCGTCGGCGGCTGCATTAGTTGCAAGACTCTGCGACTTAATTTTGATCCATAAATAAGGCGCACTGTATTATAAGGCTCATGGTCAGCTTTTGAAAAAAATAAAGGATTTTAGGTGCGCCCTATAGTGCGGAAAATACGGTAGTTGTTTTTTAGGTTAAATTGAGCCATAAGGAAATGTCTCAACAGGGGGGAATAAACATCTTATTAGGATAACCTAATTAAATAAAAAAAAAAATTGGTCTCTCCACCGCTCTCTATCGCTATCTCTCTATCTCTATTTCTCTCTATTTATCTCTGTTTCTCTCTTCCACACAGGAGACAGTGACCCCTGGTGATCTGATGCTGGTGGAGCGAGGGGCCTGGTCCAGTCCACGCTGGGACGGCCCTTACAGGGTTCTGCTCGTCACGGCTGTCGGGGGGGGGACCTGGATTCACCAGGGCCACTGCAGGGGGATGAAAATGAGACAATCATGGATGCCCTAGCCCAGGGGTCGGGAACCTTTTTGACTCAAAGAGCCATAAAAGCAAAAAATATTAATTTTATTTTGGGAAAGAGCCACACCATATATTATGAGACAAATTTACAAAATTGCTAAACCCGCACCCCAGACAAAAGCTTAGTCTTCAGCACATTTATTTTTGATGATTTGATAAAAAATATGAAAAGAGAATAATGCCAGAGCCCCTGTCCCAAAATCAACAAACATACCACTTTAAACTTGTCTCTTTCTTGCAATGACTCAAGATCGGTTAAACTCCTTTTGACCCTTTTTTTTCATACATATTGGTTTCAAAACCAGATGCAAGCAGTTATTGTGTAAAAACGTCACAACATTCTGCAAATAGGGAGCCTGATGAGCTCACTTTTGGCGCAGATGGCGTAGGGCGAGAGATGGGAGGAGTGCTTGCGCTTTTTGCATGGCTCCACCCATCCCTCCCACTCACCCAATCAAAAGACTAAGTTCTCTTCCGGTGTTTTGGCGTATTTACAGTGTGTTCTGTGGATTCATCATAAGGTATCTGAACACTGAACACGGATCATATAGTGAACTTTTATATAAAGGATTCTTTAGCGTTGTACAGCCAAAACGAGTTTTTTCCCCCCTTTTTTGTGTGACACCTTGACTGTAAATTGTAGTGAAAAACGTGCCCTATATTTACTGCGAAGTAACGTCAGATACTTAGCTTTGGATTGGATTTGCGTGTACCTGAATAGGATGAACAACTCAAGTTTCGAACAAGATGGAGAAATTTTGCATGCAATCAAATTTGTCTCTGAGCCATAGATATTCATAGAAAGAGCCATAGGTTCCCGACCCCTGCCCTAGCCACTATGAAGAACCTCAGGAACACAATGGCCAAAGACAAGGGCGTGCAACGGGCAGGTTATCCTCAACCTGCGCGCCAACAAAACGACGCCAAAAACTCCAGACAAACGTTATCCAGAAGACTGTGGTCGTAAAAGCACCGTGAAATAACTGCCGCAAAAACTCTTCAAGGCAATGGCAGGAACGAGATTCTAGTTTTTTATTTTAACTCTTCGTTAACAAACAAACTCCTCCGCTTTAGTATCATGTCGTCATAGAGTTGTTAAGAGATCACAGAAGTTGGTGTGGTGAAGGTGCCGTGTGAGAATGTTTGTTTCCCATATGTAACATTACAAACTAATACCAGACCTACAAGACTCCACACGGCCATCTATAGATTTCAACCTTTTAATATTTGATGAATTAACAATTTCTTTAGAAATTTCTTCCCAGACGCGTTGAATCTTCTTATTTAAGAAGGCCATAAAGTCATGGGCTGAATGGGTAGAACTGAGATAATCTGTTGCCTAGTTAGGATGCTAAAGTTTCAAAAAGGATTTTGGGGTTCTTTTCTTTTTATTTTTGTTTATTTTAATTCTCGCGGTCTCCATCAATGACCCTTATAGTTAACGATTGCTTAACTAGAGATGTTTTCATTTTTGAGAAGAATGAACTACACTGAAAAATAAGTGTTTTTTTTGTTGTTGTTCATTTTAGGTGTCCAATTTTTTTTGTTTGTTTTTTTTGTTTTTGTTTTATCCCCTGTTTTTACAGAAAAAGACATTCCTGGGAGGAGAGAAATGTTTTCCTTTTTGAAGGTTTTTGCCTCTCCATGAGATTTTCCAATCTTTTATGATGTTTTAATTTGAAACCGCTTGTACTGTTTTTATTGATGTTCTTTATTAAGAAATGAAAGGGGGAAGGCACCTGGGTTGGATGGTTGTACTGCTGAATGCCTGAAAAAAGGTGGCACAGCTATGATTGACTGTTAGTACGCTTGTTGAACGTATGCTTTTTAAGTGGTGTGGTTCCTGTTGATTGGTGTAGTGCATGTGTGGTGCCATTGTATAAGGGTAAAGGTGATAAGTATGATTGTAGCAATTCAAAAGGTATCAGTTTGTTGTCTGTATGGAAGAGTCTTGATTAAGAGAGTGAGAGAAAGAACGAGGTGGTGATGGAGGAGCAGAGTGGTTTCAGGAAAGGAAGAGGATGTGTGGATCAGGTGTTTGCAGTACGACAAGTGTGTGAGAAATATTTTGCAAAAGGTAAGGATGTTTAATTGGCTTTCATGGACTTGGAGAAGGCGTATGACAAAGTCGGTAGAGAGGCGTTGTGGCAAGTGATGGTGGTGTATGGAGTGGGTGGAAAGTTGTTGGAAGCATTGAAGATTTTTTATATGAACAGCAGAGCATGTGTAAGAGTAGGGAGTGAGACAAGTGAGTGGTTCCCTGTGTTGACTGGTGTGAGACAGGGGTGTGTGATGTCACCATGGCTGTTTAATGTGTACATGGATGGTGTGGTTAGAGAGGTGAATGCAAGAGTTTTTGGCAGAGGGGTAGACATGATGGACAACAGTGGAACAGTGTGGCAGGTAAGTCAGTTGTTGTTTGCAGATGACACAGCGCTTGTGGCTGATTCTGAGGAAACATTGAGAAGGTTGGTAATGGAGTTTGGAAGAGTATGTGATAGGGGTAAGTTATGTGTCAATGTTGGGAAGAGTAAGGTGATGAAGTGTTCACGTGATGGAGTAGGCATAACGTTAGAAATCAGGTTGCATGGACAGGTGCTGGAAGAAGTTGAAAGCTTTAGGTACTTGGGTTGTGATGTGGCTGCAGTTGGTGGAATGGATTGTGAGGTATTGCAATCAGTGAATCAAGGAAGCAAGATTTTGGGTGCTCTGAGGAGAGTGATGAACAACAAGAGTATGAGAATGGATGTTAAGAGGGGACTGTATGAGAGTGTGATTGTGCCGACTGTGTTGTATGGTGCAGAGACTTGGAGCCTGAACGCAGATTTAAGAAGGAAGTTGAATGTTTTTGAGATGAAGTGTTTGAAGACTATGTTAGGAGTGACAAGATTGGATAGACTGAGAAATGAAATTGTGAGAGACAGAACTGGAGTAGTCGTTGAACTGAGCAGTCGTGTTGATAAGAGAGTACTCGGTTGGTTTGGACACATGGAGAGGATGGATGAGGAGCGAATGTTGAAGAGGATCTACAGAGCAGAAGTCAATGGAAAGAGACCAAGAGGAAGGCCGCGATTGACGTGGATGGATGGTGTTATGAGTGCACTGCAGGAAAGGGGTCTAAATATAATGGAAGCTAGAGCTCTTGTTGGTGATAGAAAGGAGTGGAGAGGTGTTGTGAAAGCATAGTGGGATTGTGGACGCGTTCTTAAGGATGGGCTGGGCGCCCATATGATGCGGCAGGGGTAAACCAGTGAAAGCTGTCTGGCCCTGCTGTTGAACAAAAGAGTGTGTTGTGTCACCCTGACCCGAGTGACATGGCCGCTTTCTGGTGTCCCATTTCATCTGGAGGGACGAAGGTATGACCAACTTGGGTGCCGAGGTGCCTAACTTGTTTGGGCAATTGGTTTGGCCATGGTCCAAAACTTTTTGTGTGTTTTTTTTATGCTATTTACTTCTTTTATTTTCTTTGTTATTGTATGTGTGTGTCTTGCTGTCAGTCACCCATCTTGAAGGATATGACCAAGATAGATAGATAGCTAGATAGCTAGATAGATGTTCTTTGAAATTCACAACGGGGGGAGATGTAAAGCAAGCTATTTTTAGTTGTGTATTTCTCAGACTCCCAAGCTATGAAATTAACTTGTTTAACCTGTTTTTCTATTTTTAATACACAAGTAATCATTCACACACACACAGTCACATTTCAAAGATCCACATTTTTTTCTATTGTATGTAATGTAATACGCATGCGCGACTCCATCCATTCACTGCGCATGTGCGACCTTTCAATAAACCACGCCTACTGTACCGGATGTGGTCAGTTCGGGCTGGGCGGCCAACCAATATGGCATTCGCGAAGTAGTTTTAAACTTTATAAATGTCTGGACTTGAATATTTCTGCCAGCAATGAGTTTATATTAATATACAACTCTGACACTTGCTCATTCACAACTAGGGACAATTCTGACCAGTCACTCAACCCATGGGAGGAAACCCATGAAGGCACAGGGAGAACTTGCAAACTCTGTATGGGGAGGCTTTGGTAGCTAGAATTGAACCCTGGGGCTTGGCGCTAACCACCCAATTGCCGTGTCGCCCCTTCTGTTTATACAGTCTTGTTTAAATAACATTTTGTTACAAGAGAAATGTTTTCGCCAGTTGTACTTCTGTAGTATTTCAGTTTTAATATTTCTGTAGTCATATTTTTTTAAATTACAGTATTAATGTAGTAGCATATTTTCATTATTTCTGTCTTAGTATTTTTGTTTGAGACACACATAAAGACAAAGGGGACAAAGTTGGCACAAAAAAAAAACTTTTAATTACCAGTACTTTATTTATTATTATATATATTGCGATTATATTTGACGATTTTTCTTTGGCAGGCCGGATGAAAAAGCCTGATGGACCACACGTGGCTGACAGGCCATAGTTTGCCCACCTCTGTAGACTTGACCCGTTTTGTTAGAAGCATGAAGTTCTCTGCTACTACACCCACCAGAATTGGACACCCCAAAAATATATTTTATGATTTATTTTGTGTATTGACCTTTGCACACACATGACCTAACCTCGTGACGACAGCATGACAGAAGACAGTGAACTGTAGTATACAGTAGGTGAGACCAGTAAATAGACAATATCAAAAAAGCTATATTATTCAACAAGACATCTGCACATCTAAACAAATTGTCCAGTATGTTAGACTTCAGTCCGCACTATCCGTACCACTATACCAAGGGTGGCGAACAAGTTTGACACAAAGAGCCGAAATTTTTAACTGTGAGAGTCAAAGAGCCACACCACGCACAGACCGGCATTAGACTTAACCTACGCAGATGATTTGCAGTCAGTTATGTGTCCGGAGCAGCATAAAAACAACAAATCTGCCAAATAAATTTCAAAATATCATTTATTATTTGTTATTAACTCAGATGCATTTAAGTGTGTTTTAAGAGGAGGTGGGGGGGGACTAAACATGAAACGAGGCAAAGAGCCACAGTATATAGAAAATATAATGAGGCAAAGAGCCGCATTCTTATTGGCCAAGAGCCGCATGCGGCTCTAGAGCCGCGTGTTCGCCACCCCAGCACTATGCCACCCCAGCACTATACAGACACTCCCCTTTTTACGAACATTCGAATTACGAAAAAGGGTAGCTACTAACATTTTTTGGGGGATGACGAAAAATATCCGGACATTGTAAGTTAGATTTTGTATTGTGTGCTTTATCCGAGTACAGGACATTACTGTAGTGCTTCTTTCCGCCGCTACCGGCGTGTGGTGGCGCTGTGAGATGTCACCCAGCATCCCCCCTGGAGAAGAAATCCGCTTCCTCGTCCTAGTTTGTGTGTAAACATTCTGTACTGTATCTCCAGCGCGCCAAGAACGTTGACATCTTTATTGTTTAATATCTCGTGCATCCATTCACTATGGTTGGTGTGAAGCGTAAGCCGTCTCATTTGAAATGAAAGTGGAATATAGAAGCTTGATTCTGTTGAGAATTTTTTTTTTTTTTGGACACTTTTTATCGCAGAGAAGCAAGTCGCCTAACTGTTGAAGCCTATCTTCCGAAAGTAAGTTAAACTTAACTTTATTTATCTTTATAGAACACATTATTTTATGAAATTATTATTTTTTAGTACAAAACAATACAGGTTACTTATACGAGCCTTAAACATACTTATAGAAACCTTAAACATACAAAATATAGCACTGAAGCAACTTACGAACAAATTCAACTTACGAACGATCGTCAGGAACCTCATTCGAAAGTAAGGCATCGTCCGTATAGTATAGTAGTCTACCCATACACCCCATGTTTTATCCAGGGTGCCATCAAATCAACAGTAACCGAAAGCTGCTCAAATTGGAAAAACAGAAAAAAAAAATCAAGAGCACATTGATGCTAAGGAGAGTGATATATATATATATATATATATATATATATAAAACACTCGTACCTACTAAACATAAAACCGATTGGAATTACATCAAATGTACCTAGTAAAAAAAAAATACTCGCTGCAAATCCTGGAATAATTTGAGGCCTGCGAGCCAGTGTGATTTGCAGATAAACATCGGCGTTTCTGTCTTCTTCAAAATTGATACGATAAAATGTCAAATCAAGCTTAGAACCTTACCTGTTGGCACAACATTAAATCACCAAGTAGTGGTTATGGGCAATGGTTTCAACTCAAATGCTCATTCAAGCAGTCTGCTCGGGTTGCTTCTAGTCATCCGCCATGGCTCTCATTCTGCCAGGGGAAGGCAACAGGACGTCACGTGCAAAGGTTCAACTGGAAGATGCTGTTTGGGAGGGTGGGATGGGATGGGATTCCACTTGAGAAGACAGAGCTATGCCTTTGCACAATAGTATTGCCCTTTACACATTGGTTAACTATTGTTAAAAGTGTCGATAAAAATTGTTCAAACCTCATATTGTTAGAATATGATATAATGAAATTGTGAATGTATTTAATTGCTGTTAAAAATGTCGGAAAAAATTGTTAAAACGTCATATTGTCAGATATAACGAATTTGTGAATATGCTTAATTGCTGTTAAAATTGTCAAGAAAATTGTTCAAATCTCACATTGTTTATTTGCTGTTAATAGTGTCAATAAAATTGTTCAAAAAAAAAAAAGTCTTACACCCGTCACACCAGAACTGGTCTAATATAGACCCTGAGGACAGACTATCCAAACTCGAACTGCGAGCAAACGTTTTCTCACTTTTGTTTTGTTACATTCGGAGAAAGCGGCAACTATCTTAACAGGACAAAAAGATCGGCATTTGTTTTAATGGTTTGGTTTATATTTGTTATATGTTGGCGATTAATCTCATTCGATTGTTTGTCTGCTGTTCAAAATAACAAGTTGCACTTTTACATCCGTTTCAAAAAAATTATAAAGTTACTCACCACCGATGTATAAGTCAAGTTGCTCTTCAGCTTTTCCGAAGAAAACACAACTCGTGCAATTTTTTAACAGAAAACAGTCGGAAAAGTAAGGCTGTCAAACGTATCTGCTACTTCTCTTCCACCCTTTCTTTCCACAGTCGGGGAGATTCTGAAAACATGGGCACAACCAGTCGGTTTTGGGGTGTGTTCAAATACCCCCAAATTCAACCCAAGCACCACCAAGAATTAAAGCATTTTCAAAACTCTCTTTGCCTCGAAAAGGAAAGGATAGTCTTAAGTAAGATGAAAACGCCAGATTGAAAAAAAACGGAAATAACGCAGCATCGGAAATACAGTACTACACTGCCATGAAATGGTTCGGTCCATTCTTTTTCTAAACGTGTTGTGTGTACTCTATTAGAAATAAATGGGTATAAACTGGACAGGGCATCGTAATAGTGTTTCTGCTAACCACAAGGTATAATATGATGTTCACAAATGGGAAGTGACACTTCTGAACAGTGTTGAATGATTCCATATCACTTTAAAAGTGTTGTATTTGACCACTAGATGGCACTGTAATGTGCAATGCAAACGAAAACAAGTGCCAAATGAGCACAGCGTAGCAGAAAGATGCCAGATCTACAGAACGTCTCAGATGTTAACTGAGAATGGCTCCACATCTCAAATTAAAACGCATGCCTTCAAGAACAAACACTGAATGTTTCATGCTTCTTTCATTTTTTGTACAATTGTTATGCTTATCAGTCCCACTACTATGTAAAACAAATATAGTTTTCTCAGCCTATAAATATTTTTAAAAACACTACAGTATGATTTTTCATGTATTTATGACAATTATTAAAATCAATATTTATTTTACTAAGCAAAGGTTTTTTTGTACAACTTGGATTTAAAAATTAAACACTATGCCTTTGAGTGAATTTAAAAAAAGACCAATTTGGGTGGTCAGCAACCGCAAAGTTTTGAACCTAAAATCACCCCTATTCTAAAAAACAAGGAACAATCTATGAATGGCAAAATGAGCATATGTGACAATTGTTATCAAAGCAAAAGACTGATGGAAATACTTTAAAGACTCAGTACAACATTATCTATATAAAACAATACAGAACACCTGATATAAAATACTGTGCCGTAACACAAAGCCCAGTTAAAAGACGAACAAATTGTGTACTTCAGTAATACATTTTGCCCCTAAAGTATCTAATCCGTCCATCACTTATGCTTCGTTTTAACAGGAATGTTTTCAGGGAGGTTGAGCTATCTCAGCAATGTAAGCAATGCATTCTGAAGTTAGTGAATTTTAAGTAAATGTGTGTCATTTTAATGGCGGTTAAACAAGATGAAGTTTCCAGTAGAAAACATTTGGTCGTGCCCTGTGAATTCCTCTGCACACTGGATTCTTGTGGGTTTTTTTTTTGTTTGTTTTGTTTTTTTACAGAAAATGCTTTGAATATTCAGTTTAACTAAATTCAAATTATTTTTTTAGATTGCCAACATCCCCATAAGGACACTAATCCTAGTTCATCCCATTAGAAATGAGGACTATTATGAGCGAAAAATTCTTCACAAGTGGAGGTACTTGTGTGGCCAAAGTAATGATTGAAAGAAGAATATTCTGGCTTGATATTAATCTGGTTCTTGGTCTATTTTCACCAGAAACATTCTACATATAAAGGAAAGGTTGGAGGAGTCATGGCAGATGCAGACTCCAGAACATCACAAACAGTAGGATTCCAGTGGTCGTGGAGTTCTGGTGCTGAAGGTATAAATAAATAAGATTTCAAATAATTGCGATTTGAATAAGTAAGCAGATAATGTTGTCTCCTATCTAAAAAATGGTGACTGCCGGGTTAAAAATGTGCAAAAAACTGTGTTACAGTTTGCAGAAATGTATATTTCCTTAGGGAAGATTAAAGAGGTGCTAACAACCATGGAAGTAGTTGCGCAGGCTCAAAGGCATATAGGCTGTACCCTGCCTAACATCAGGGTAAGTTTAGATCTGATTTTCAAGTTTATAGCTAAAGTTTTGCTACAACACCTCTATTTATATAAATATCATAGAAGTCATGTCACAGCACGGCAGCACAGTACTTAGCGCGTGTGCGGCACAGTTCTGAGGTCATTAGATCGAACCTTTCTGTGTGGAGTTTGCATGTTCTCACCGAGCTAGCATGGTTTTCCTCTGGGCACTCCGGTTTCCTCCCACATTCCAAAAACATGCATAACAGGTTAATTGGCCGGTCTGAATTGTACCTAGGTATGAATAACGTGAGTTGTCTGTCTCACTGTGCCCTACAACTGGCTGTCAACCAGTTCAGGGTGTCCCCTGCCCACTGCCCGAGGATAGCTGGGATGGGCTTCAGCACCCCCGCCACTGTACTGAGGATAAGCGGTGCAAATAGTGGATGGATGGAAGTCATGTCTTACTCATGTTATTTACCAAGCAAAGGAATGGGTCTTTGCTTTAAGTGTAAATTCTTAATAGTATAGGTGTATTGGCTTTTACATTTTGACATGCATTGTCTTTATGTGTTATTGCCTCTCTATGTGCAATGTCATAGGTGTGAGAGGTGGGCCCATTTTGGCTGTGTCCCCAAACATGGCCTCTGACACAATGACTATTTTGTAATAAATGTATATAGTTATGCACAAATTGTTGAGATTTTTTCTTCTGTCTACTATCTTCTCCCAAACTAAAACATGTATTTAAATCATGGACCTACTTTTACTGATCATTGTGCGCACCCCATACATCCTACCTTTACTATATCGGCACAGGTATACTCTTAAAGTGTAAATGCAAGTGTCGAACATCCTAGTTTTTTATATTTATGCAGGGCCCGACAGCTTTCACTGGTTTACCCCTGTCGCATCATATGGGTGCCCAGCCCATGCTTAAGAATGCGTCCACAATCACACTATTCTTTCACAACACCTCTCTGCTCCTTTCTATCACCAATATATATATATATATATATATATATATATATATCTCATCTCATTAGCTGCACCGCTTATCCTAAGTAGGGTTGTGTGGGTGCTGGAGCCCATCCCAGCAATCATCAGGCAGTGGGCAGGGGATACCCTGAACTGGTTACCAGCCAATCGCAGGGCACACAGGGACAGACACAACTCGCTCGCTCATTTACACCTAGGGACAATTTGGACCAGCCAATCCACCTGACATGCATGTCTTTGGAATGTGGGAGGAAACCGGAGTGCCCGGAGGAAACCCACGCAAGCACGGGGAGAACATACAAACTCCGCACATTAAGTCCGGTAGCTCTGGATCTGAACCCACACAGGAGGTTCCCAAGACCTTAGAACTGTGCCGCACCCGCGCTAACCACTGCGCCGCCGTGCTTACATATATATATATATATATATATATATATATATATATATAAACGGGTGTAATAATAACTTTTGTTTTATTGAAATTCCTGCTGAAATATGTATATAGTTTTTGGTAAGTGTCCTGCAAGGATGAGTCCAACAGTGCCACCTGCTGGTATGGGGTGGGGTTTGGTTTTGGCTTCTGACATGTGACCGGGAGGCGGGGTTTGTTGGCAGTTTTCAGAGGGAACTGCTACTGGTAAGACACATCTTTTGGTGCTCCACAAAAGAAGTTAATTTTAAACATTATAACCACAGCTGACAAATTTCTCAACATGCACAGTAATGTGATTGATGTTGTCAAGCTGTTTGGATTTATTTTCGTTTTGTTTCTGTTTTACTAAAATATTAATTCCCCTTGTAGAGATCAAAGAGATCAAAGCCAGCAGAAAGGCTAATGTTGTGACTCATTCATCTGCAGGTAAATTGTACCCGTTTTTATACTCATTATTGTTCTTATTTCTATTTTCTCATATATATTAAAAAGGATGATGTTGGTTAAAATTCACACTAAAGAAAGATATGTTGAATTCATTGTAAACGTTAAAAATCCACTATACGATCTCTTGTTAAAAGTATCTTCTTGAAATAATTGTAAAAATGTATTGTGATATTCTATTCAATATATTTTATGTAAATTTAAAAGAAAGCTCTTTGATATGCTTTTGGGCAGTTTTCAGAGGGAACTGCTACTGAGATCAAAGAGATCAAAGCCAGCAGAAAAGCTAATGTTGTGACTCATTCATCTGCAGAAACTGAAATAATAAAAACCTCATTATCCAGTCCAGCGTGAATGTGGATCTTTGGTGGGACAAGTACGCGGTGTTATATATATATATATATATATATATATATATATATATATATATATATATATATATATATATATATATACAGGACTGTCTCAGAAAATTAGAATATTGTGATAAAGTTCTTTATTTTCTGTAATGCAATTAAAAAAACAAAAATGTCATATATTCTTTTATTATTTTAATATTGCTGAATTTGGCTTACAGCTTAAGAAAACTCAAAAATCCTATCTCAAAATATTAGAATATCATGAAAAAGTATACAAGTAGGCTATTCAACTAATCACCTGAATCATCTAATTAACTCGAAACACCTTGCGAGGGTTTCCTGAGCCTTAAAAACACTCAGCTTGGTTCAGTAAACTAAATCACAAGTATGGGGAAGACTGCTGATCTGACTGCTGTCCAGAGGACCATCATTGATACCCTCCATCAGGAGGGTAAGACACAAAGAAATTTCTCAAAGAGCAGGCTGTTCACAGAGTGCAGTTTCAAAGCATATCCACAAAAAGTCTGTTGGAAGGGAAAAATGTGGCCGGAAACGCTGCACAACCAAGAGAGATGACCGCAGCCTTAACAAAATTGTGAAGAAGAGCCGCTTCCAGAATTTGAGGGAGCTTCAAAGACAGTGGGCTGAAGCTGGAGTCCAGGTATCAAAAGCCACAGTTCACGGACATGTCCGGGAAATGGGCTACAATAGCCGTATTCCCATGGTCAAGCCACTTCTGAACTCAAGACAACGGAAGAAGCGTCTGACTTGGGCTATGGAGAAGAAGCACTGGACAGTTGCAGAGTGGTCCAAAGTCCTCTTTTCAGACGAAAGCCAGTTTTGCATTTCATTTGGAAGTCAAGGCGCCAGAGTCTGGAGAAAGGCTGGAGAAGAGCAAAATCCAAGTTGCTTGAAATCCAGTGTGAAGTTCCCACAGTCAGCAATGGTTTGGGGAGCCATGTCAGCTGCTGGTGTTGGTCCACTGTGTTTCATCAAGTCCAAAGTAAATGCAACTGTGTACCAAGAGATTTTAGAGCACTACATGCTTCCATCTGCTGAAAAGCTCTTTGGAGATTAGTATTTCATTTTCCAGCATGATCTGGCACCTGCCCACAGTGCCAAAACCACCAGTAACTGGTGCACTGACCATGGCATCACTGTCCTTGATTGGCCTGCTAATTCCCCTGACCTGAACCCCATCGAGAATTTGTGGGGTATAGTTAAGAAGAAGATGAAAGACACCAAACCTACAAATGCTAGTCAAGTCAAGTCAAGTCATTTTTATTTGTATAGCCCTTAATCACAGTAAGTCTCTAAGGGCTTCACAGATTAGTATACTATGTTACACAGACTATTTTTCAGTCGACAAGAAGAGTAGGTTATTATTCATAAGCAATGGAGCAGAAGTGAGTTTTAAGTTTAGATTTAAACATTTCCACTGAGGTTGCAGATCGGATCTCAGGGGGAAGAGCATTCCACAGCACCGGTGCCCGAATGGAGAACGCTCTCGAACCAGCAAAACACTTCTTTGCTCTCGGGATCACCAGAAGACCGGCACTCTCAGATCGTAGGCTTCGGACCGGGACATAGGGGCAGATCAGATCTGAAAGATAAGAGGGAGCAAGTCCATGTATGATTTTGTACAATACTAAGAGAACTTTGAAGTCACATCTTTGGCTAACTGGGAGCCAGTGCAAGTTAGCCAAAATCGGTGTTATGTGATCGTACTTTTTTGTCCTAGTTAAAAGCCTCGCTGCGGCATTTTGTACTAGCTGAAGAGACTTGATTCTGGACTTCGGGAGACCGGAGAGTAGTGCATTACAGTAATCGAGACGGGAGGTAACAAATGCATGAATTATAGTTTCCGCATCAGACTGAGACAGTATTGAACGGATTTTGGCAATGTTACGAAGATGGAAGAAAGCGGTTCTAGTAATTTTCTTTACATGCATCTCAAAGGTTAGATCAGGGTCAAATATGACACCTAAATTTTTAACTAAGTCACTCTGTGTGATGTGACATTTGTCAATGTTCACAGCAGTTTTTGAGAATAAGTCACGGCATTTAGATGGACCAATGACTAACATTTCGGTCTTTTCAGAGTTAAGACGCAAGAAATTGAGTGACATCCACTCTTTTATCTCAGTGAGGCAGGCCTCCAAATTTCCACAGTTTAGTGTGGAAGATTCCTCCAACGGAAGATAGAGTTGAGTGTCGTCTGCGTAGCAGTGGAAGCTGATATTGTACTTGCGAATAATGTCACCTAATGGAAGCATGTAAATGTTGAAAAGAAGGGGGCCAAGCACTGAACCCTCCGGAACACCGCAGGTAACATTAAAGGGCTCAGATGTCATTTCACCATATTTAACACAGTGCGTCCTATCTGAGAGGTAGGATCTGAACCACGAGAGGACGGTTCCTGAGAGACCAATCCATTTTTCCAACCGTTCTAGTAGGATATTGTGGTGCACTGTGTCAAAAGCAGCACTAAGATCCAGCAGCAGCAAAAGTGATGAAGCGCCAGAATCCATTGACATTAGGAGATCATTTGTTACCTTGATCAGAACTGTCTCAGTAGAGTGGTTAGCCCTGAATCCTGATTGCATGGATTCAAAAAGGTTATTCTCGGATATGAAAGCATTCAGCTGCTGTGCCACTACTTTTTCGAGTACTTTAGAGAGGAAAGGTAGGTTTGACACAGGTCTGTAATTACTTAATATTTCTGGATCAAGGTTGGGTCGTTTCAGTGTGGGTTTAATAACGGCGGACTTAAAAGCTGCTGGAACTACACCTGAGGAGAGTGATATGTTTATAATATTTAGAACTGAAGGTCCAAGGACGCCAAAAAGACTTTTAATAAGTGAACCTGGGAGCGGGTCGAACTGGCAAGTTGTCGGTTTGGCCGCATTTACCACCTGTTTGAGATCATCAAGTGACAGTTCACTAAAACCGGCCATTTTCCCAAGGCAGCCACCCTGTCGTGCATTTGTAAATTTCAGTCCTTTAATATGTGTGGTATTAATAATTTCTTTAGCAATTTCTTCCTGTATGCATTGAATCTTCTTAGTAAAGAAGACCATTAAGTCCTGAGCAGAGTGTGTCGAACTATCTGCGATACTCTGTTGCCTTGTAAGCGATGCTACAGTGTCAAAAAGGGCTTTGGGGTTGTTCTTTTGAGACGCAATCACCTTCGAAAGATAGGCCGATTTTGCAGAGGCAAGGGCCGCTTTATACTTTAACAAGCTGTCACACCAGGTTTGATGGAAAACCTCAAGCTTGGTAGCGCGCCATTTTCTTTCCAATTTCCTGCATTCTTGTTTAAGGGTTCTAGTTTCATCAGTAAACCAAGGCGTGCGTCTTTTAGGACGTGATTTTAGTTTTATGGGCGCTATTGAATCCAGCACACTAGTCAGGGTGGTATTGAACTCATTCATGAGTGAGTCAATCGAGCCAATGTATGTAGGAAAGGACGCAACTGCTCCAGGAAGGAGTTCAAAGAGCTCAGAAACTGTGCCAGTGCTTATGTTGCGTCCGCTAAATACTTCAGCTTTTTTAACACTACTCATAGCTAGCACCTCAAATGTAACTAAATAATGATCCGAGATAACGGTAGTACACGGTAACACCATAATGTTTGAGGTTAAAACTCCTCGAGTCAGAATCAAGTCTAGCGTGTTCCCATTTTTATGAGTTGGTAAATCAACCAGTTGATTAAAGCCAAATGCATCAATTAGAGACCTAAACGCAATAGTAAGTGAATTGAGTGGGGAGTTCATATGAATGTTAAAGCCTCCCATAATTATAATTTTGTCTGCATAGGTTACTAGTTCAGACAAAAGTTCAGCAAATTCGTCTAAGAAAGTTGTGTATGGCCCAGGTGCACGATAGATAGTTATTACCTAAATTGACAATAGAGAGGACCGCATCACAAGAGCCTCAAACGCCTTGTAATTATTAGAGGTACGTGGATTAAATTTGAGCGATTTTTCAGAAATTAGCGCAACACCACCACCCCTTTTCAACGTGCGTGCTATATGGCTACTCTCGTAGTCTGGGGGAGAGGCATAATTTAGCGCTAAGTACTCATCCGGGCGTAACCAAGTTTCACACAGACCCATACAGTTAAGTTTATAATCACGAATAATGTTATCAACAAGTAAAGCTTTTGGAGCAAGCGATCTAATATTTAACAGACCAAATTTCAGCTTTGCTGAATCATTTGACTTAGCTGAACTCTTTGTAGTCTTTGTCGAAATCTTCAAAAGCTGCCGCTCTTGTGGCTTTTCGTGTGGGTTGTCCGGTGTTGTGCCCGGGCACAACACCAGCGAGGGGTGAATGGTGGAATTAGTTACATCCTCGCGTCCATCTTGCTGCTTAGACTTCGCACGCTTCACACATCTACCTGCACGGCAACCACGCTTCTGTTTTCTGTCCTTACAGCGGCGTTGACGTTGTTTATTAAGCGGAATAGCCGTCCACAAGGATGCCGGGTCTCTTTGAAGTTCGCTCGGTATATCATAGGCGGTATAAAAAGTGCACGAAAAGTCGAAATTTAGACGCCCACCCAACCGAATAAGTTCGTCCCTACTGTAAGTATTTTTGGCCACACATGTGTCCAAAAGTGAAAGCAAAAAAGACAAGAGAACGGCAATAGATAGAAGATTAGCTGGAGAACGAGCCGCAAGCATGTATCCATGCGCCGCCATGTTGTCCAAGCTACTGAGCTGAAGGCTGCTATCGAAGCATCCTGGGCATCAATAACACCTCAGCAATGCTACAGGCTGATTGCCTCCATGCCACGCCGGACTGATGCAGTAATCCGTGCAAAAGGATTCCCAACCAAGTACTGACTGCATCAATGGACATTTTCAAATGTTTGATTTAGTTTTGCTGTTATAAAATTATTTTTTTTACTTGGTCTGAGGAAGTATTCTAATATTTTGAGATAGGATTTTTGAGTTTTTTTCAGCTGTAAGCCAAAATCAGCAATATTCAAATAATAAAAGGCTTGAAATAGTTCAGTTGATGTGTAATGAATCCAGAATGTATGACATTTTTGTTTTTTTAATTGCATTACCGAAAATAAAGAACTTTATCACAATATTCTAATTTTCTGAGACAGTCCAGTATATATATATATATATATATATATATATACACATATACATACATACATACACATACACATATACATACACATATAAATACATATATACATACACACATACACATATACATACACATATAAATACACATACACATATAAATACATATATACATACACACATACACATATACATACACATATAAATACACATACACATATAAATACATATATACATACACACATACACATATACATACATACATACATATATATATATATATATATATATATATACTGTATATATATATATCCTTCGAATCCAAGGAGAAAACATACCATCAATCAAAGATAACCCAATAAAATGCCTCGGAAAGTGGTACGATTCATCTCTGAGCGAGAGGGGCAGCGTTCTCAGGACAGTGGAGCAGGCTAATGAGTGGCAGCAAAGGATTGAGATATCAGGACTACCAGGCAAGTTCAAGACTTGGTTGTTCCAGTACGGTCTGCTACCAAGACTGCTGTGGCTGCTAACGATCTATGAAATCTCTATGACGGCGGTCGAAGGAATAGAGAGGAGGGCATATAAACATCTCCGCAGGTGGCTTGATGTTCCACCAAGCTTCACATCATTAGGGCTTTACATCAGGTCGGGGTAGCTGCAGTTTCCTCTGTCTTCGGTAGTGGAAGAGTTCAAGGTGGCCAAGTGTAGGGCGGTCATGATGTTCAAAGATTCTAGCGACGAGATGGTTAGGGGCGCGGGCGTGATTACAAGATCGGGGCGTAAATGAGCAACAGACAGCCAAGTACATCAGGCAGAAGGCAGGCTGAGGTTGAAAGATCTCATCGATAATGCATGCGTAGGGCGTCAGGGATTAGGGTCTACTCATTTCCAGCAATGGTCAAAAGCTGATCCAAGGCAGAGGAGAGACATGGTGCAGGCCGAGGTCCGTCAACTGGAGGAGGAAGGCAGGTGGTCCAGGGCAGTGAAGCTTGGAGTCCAAGGAGCCTGGACGAAGTGGGACCTACCAAAGCGAAGGATCACCTGGCCAGAACTCTGGAGGTTGGAACCGTTCCGGATCTCTTTCTTGCTCCGGTCAGTGTACGATACTCTTCCAACACCAACCAACCTGTACAGGTGGGGGTTAAGGGAGGACCCAACGTGCAGGGTATGTGGTGGGAGAGGGACACTGGCGCATATTCTGGCAGCATGCCAGATTGTTCTTAGCCAGGGCAAATACCGCTGGCGCCATGACAAGGTCCTCGGTGCACTGGCCTACATCTTGGAGCAGGAAAGGCAGAAAAAGCACCAAACTCAACCCAGTCCAATACCTTCCATCCAGTTCGTCAGGGAAGGGGAGAAACCAGCATCCTCCAAGAAGACCAAAAAGAGCCTCCTGCAAAACAGCACCAGCGTGGGAGATGAAGGTAGACCTGGGAAGGAAATTACACTTTCCCCAGGTAGTCCAAACTTCCTTGAGGCCAGACATCGTGATTTGGTCAGAAGAGGCTAAAAAAAATCATCCTGATTGAGCTAACTGTAGCATGGGAAGAAGGATGCAGCGAAGCCCATGAAAGGAAAAACACCAAATATCAAGAGCTGGTCCAACAGTGCAGGGACAAGGGATGGCAGACCGGGCTATTCCCAGTGGAGGTCGGGTGCAGGGGCTTCTCAGCACAGTCTGTATGGGACACATTAACAGCCCTGGGAATAAATGGAAGGGAGAGAAAGGCACTGCCAAAAGAGTGGGGGAAGCCGCGGAGGGAGCCTCTTGTTGCCTCTGGAGTAGGAGAGAGGAGTTTAGCTAGGGACCAGGAGAAGATGGGCAGTGACTGGCCATCACTGCCGGCCCGCCAACTCGAGGGTGTTGTGGTGAAGGGTCGAAACGCCCAGTGACATATATATATACATACATACATATACATGTATATATACATATACATACATACATATACATGTATATATACATATACATACATACATACACATGTATATATACATATACATACATACATACACATGTATATATACATATACATACATACATATACATGTATATATACATATACATACATACATACATATACATGTATATATACATACATACATATACACGTATATATAGATACATACATACATACATATACATATATATCGATACATACATACATACATACATATACATATATATCGATACATACATACATACATACATATACATATATATCGATACATACATACATACATACATATACATATATATCGATACATACATACATACATACATATACATATATATCGATACATACATACATACATACATATACATATATATCGATACATATATACATACATACATATACATATATATCGATACATACATACATACATACATATACATATATATCGATACATATATACATACATACATATACATATATATCGATACATATATACATACATACATATACATATATATCGATACATATATACATACATACATATACATATATATCGATACATATATACATACATACATATACATATATATCGATACATATATACATACATACATATACATATATATCGATACATATATACATACATACATATACATATATATCGATACATATATACATACATACATATACATATATATCGATACATATATACATACATACATATACATATATATCGATACATATATACATACATACATATACATATATATCGATACATATATACATACATACATATACATATATATCGATACATATATACATACATACATATACATATATATCGATACATATATACATACATACATATACATATATATCGATACATATATACATACATACATATACATATATATCGATACATATATACATACATACATATACATATATATCGATACATATATACATACATACATATACATATATATCGATACATATATACATACATACATATACATATATATCGATACATATATACATACATACATATACATATATATCGATACATATATACATACATACATATACATATATATCGATACATATATACATACATACATATACATATATATCGATACATATATACATACATACATATACATATATATCGATACATATATACATACATACATATACATATATATCGATACATATATACATACATACATATACATATATATCGATACATATATACATACATACATATACATATATATCGATACATATATACATACATACATATACATATATATCGATACATATATACATACATACATATACATATATATCGATACATATATACATACATACATATACATATATATCGATACATATATACATACATACATATACATATATATCGATACATGTATCTATATACACATATATATAGATACATGTATCTATATACACATATACAAAACTCAATTCCAATGAAGTTGGGAAAGTGTGTTAATTGCAAATAAAAATTGATCCAAGTAAATTGCAAATTCTTTTCAACCCATATTTAAATGAATGCACAGCAAAGACAACATATTTATTGTCTTCACTCATAAACTTTATTGTTTTGGGAGAAAATCATCAACTCTGTAATTTGATGACAGCAACACGTGCCAAAATAGTTGGGACAGGTGTCAATAACTACTCAGAAAGTGGATGAATGGAAATCAACCAACTATTTGCAGGTGAACAGATGAATTAGCAACAGGTGAGAGTTGTTACTGGGTATAAAAAAGGGAGACCCGAACAAGCTAAGTCATTCACATGCAAGGATGGGGCGAGGTTCACCTCTTTGTGAACAACTGCGTGAGCAAATTGTTGAACAGTTTAAAAACAACATTCCTCAAAGTACAATTGCAAGGAATTTAGGGATATCATCATCTACAGTCCATAATATTGTGAAAAGGTTCAGGGAATCTGGAGAAATCACTGTGCGTAAACGGCATGGCCGTAAACCATTATTGAATGCCCGTGACCTCCGAGCCCTCAAGCGGTACTGCATTAAGAACCGACATCAATGTGTAAAGGACATCACCACATGGGCTCAGGAACACTTTGGAAAACCACTGTCAGTCAATACAGTTCGACGCTATATCCGTAAGTGTGGGTTAAAACTTTATGTTGCAAAGCGTAAGCCATTCATCAACAACATCCAGAAACGCCGCAGGGTTCTCTGGGCCCGAGCCCATCTAAAATGGACTGATACAAAGTGGAAAAGTGTTCTGTGGTCTGATGAGTCAGTTTTCCAAATTGTGTTTGGAAATTGTGGACGTCGTGTCCTCCGGTCCAAAGAAGAACAGAACCACCCAGACTGTTATGCACGCAAAGTGCAAAAGCCAGCATCTGTGATGGTATGGGGGTGCATGAGTGGCCAAGGAATGGGTAACCTGCACATCTGTGAAGGCACCATTAATGCAGAAAAGTACATTCAGGTTTTGGAACAAAGTATGTTGCCATCCAAACAGAATCTTTACCATGGGCGCCCTTGCTTCTTCCAGCAGGATAATGCCAAGCCACACACTGCACGTCTCACGACAGCGTGGCTTCGTAGTAAGAGGGTGCGGGTGCTTGACTGGCCTGCCTGCAGTCCTGACCTGTCTCCCATTGAAAATGTGTGGCGCATTATAAAGCGCAGAATAAGACAAAGGAGACCCCGGACTGTTGAACAGCTGAAGCTGTACATAAAGCAAGAATGGGAAAGGATTCCACTATCAACGATTCAACAACTAGTCTCCTCACTTCCTAAACGTTTATTGAGTGTTATTAAAAGGAAAGGTGATGTAACACAATGGTGAAGAAGCCCCTTTCCCAACTACTTTGGCACTTGTTGCAATTATAAAATTCTAAGTTTATCATTATTTGCTTATGGAAATAAAGTTTATGAGTTTGAACATGGATAATCTTGTCTTTGTGGTGTATTCATTTAAATATGGGTTAGAAAAGGTTTGCAAGTCATTCTATTCTAATTTTACTGACATTTTAAACTTTTTCCCAACTTCAATGGAATTGACTTTTGTATATAGATACATGTATCTATATACATATATAGATACATGTATATATATATATATATATATATATATATATATATATATATATATATATATATATATACATATATAGTTACATATACATATATAGTTACATATACATATATAGTTACATATACATATATAGTTACATATATATATACATATATATATAGTTACATATATATATACATATATATATAGTTACATATATATATACATATATATATAGTTACATATATATATACATATATATATAGTTACATATATATATATACATATATATATAGATACATATATATATATACATATATATATAGATACATATACAAAAGTCAATTCCATTGAAGTTGGGAAAAAGTTTAAAATGTCAGTAAAATTAGAATAGAATGACTTGCAAACCTTTTCTAACCCATATTTAAATGAATACACCACAAAGACAAGATTATCCATGTTCAAACTCATAAACTTTATTTCCATAAGCAAATAATGATAAACTTAGAATTTTATAATTGCAACAAGTGCCAAAGTAGTTGGGAAAGGGGCTTCTTCACCATTGTGTTACATCACCTTTCCTTTTAATAACACTCAATAAACGTTTAGGAAGTGAGGAGACTAGTTGTTGAATCGTTGATAGTGGAATCCTTTCCCATTCTTGCTTTATGTACAGCTTCAGCTGTTCAACAGTCCGGGGTCTCCTTTGTCTTATTCTGCGCTTTATAATGCGCCACACATTTTCAATGGGAGACAGGTCAGGACTGCAGGCAGGCCAGTCAAGCACCCGCACCCTCTTACTACGAAGCCACGCTGTCGTGAGACGTGCAGTGTGTGGCTTGGCATTATCCTGCTGGAAGAAGCAAGGGCGCCCATGGTAAAGATTCTGTTTGGATGGCAACATACTTTGTTCCAAAACCTGAATGTACTTTTCTGCATTAATGGTGCCTTCACAGATGTGCAGGTTACCCATTCCTTGGCCACTCATGCACCCCCATACCATCACAGATGCTGGCTTTTGCACTTTGCGTGCATAACAGTCTGGGTGGTTCTGTTCTTCTTTGGACCGGAGGACACGACGTCCACAATTTCCAAACACAATTTGGAAAACTGACTCATCAGACCACAGAACACTTTTCCACTTTGTATCAGTCCATTTTAGATGGGCTCGGGCCCAGAGAACCCTGCGGCGTTTCTGGATGTTGTTGATGAATGGCTTACGCTTTGCAACATAAAGTTTTAACCCACACTTACGGATATAGCGTCGAACTGTATTGACTGACAGTGGTTTTCCAAAGTGTTCCTGAGCCCATGTGGTGATGTCCTTTACACATTGATGTCGGTTCTTAATGCAGTACCGCTTGAGGGCTCGGAGGTCACGGGCATTCAATAATGGTTTACGGCCATGCCGTTTACGCACAGTGATTTCTCCAGATTCCCTGAACCTTTTCACAATATTATGGACTGTAGATGATGATATCCCTAAATTCCTTGCAATTGTACTTTGAGGAATGTTGTTTTTAAACTGTTCAACAATTTGCTCACGCAGTTGTTCACAAAGAGGTGAACCTCGCCCCATCCTTGCATGTGAATGACTTAGCTTGTTCGGGTCTCCCTTTTTTATACCCAGTAACAACTCTCACCTGTTGCTAATTCATCTGTTCACCTGCAAATAGTTGGTTGATTTCCATTCATCCACTTTCTGAGTAGTTATTGACACCTGTCCCAACTATTTTGGCACGTGTTGCTGTCATCAAATTACAGAGTTGATGATTTTCTCCCAAAACAATAAAGTTTATGAGTGAAGACAATAAATATGTTGTCTTTGCTGTGCATTCATTTAAATATGGGTTGAAAAGAATTTGCAATTTACTTGGATCAATTTTTATTTGCAATTAACACACTTTCCCAACTTCATTGGAATTGAGTTTTGTATATATATACATATATATATACATATATATATAGATACATATATATACATACATATATAGATACATATATATACAGATACATATATATACATATATATACACATACATATATATACATATATATATACATACATATATATACATATATATATACATACATATATATACATATATATATACATACATATATATACATATATATATACATACATATATATACATATATATATACATACATATATATACATATATATATACATACATATATATACATATATATATACATACATATATATACATATATATATATACATACATATATATACATATATATATACATACATATATATACATATATATATACATACATATATATACATATATATATACATACATATATA
>NC_142357.1:285000-287500 GCF_059441175.1 Urocampus carinirostris | reverse complement strand
TATATATATATATATATATATATACATACATATATATACATACATATATATATATACATACATATATAATAATAATAATAATAATGCATTTTATTTAAAAGCGCCTTTCAGGCCACCCAAGGACACTGTACAAACAATGAAAGAAAAAAAATACAATTTAAAAAGTTGTAAACGAAATAATAAATAAAAACAAGACATAAAATCATAAAAACATAAGAAATGGAGAAGCTATGTGTTGTAGGCAGTCCTGAACAGGTGTGTTTTTAGACGGGACTTAAAAGTGGAGAGAGGTGTGCAGTTTTGGAGGTCCGGAGGTAGATTGTTCCAAAGCTTGGGAGCAGCGCGACTGAAGGCTCTGGCTCCCATGGTGCTCAGATGGGCAGGGGGCACTGACAGTCGGAGGGAGGACGAGGATCTGAGGGAGCGAGTGGGGACGTGCACCTGGAGAAGGTCGGACAGGTAAGGAGGAGCCAGGTTGTGAATGGCCATATATGTATATAAGATGAGTTTGTAGCTGATGCGATGCTGAACAGGAAGCCAGTGTAGCTGTTGGAGAACGGGGGTGATGTGCTGCTCGGAAGATGTTTTTGTGATGATGCGAGCAGAGGCGTTTTGAACCAGCTGAATTTTATGGAGGGACTTTTGGGGAAGGCCGAAGAGGAGAGCATTGCAGTAGTCAAGGCGGGATGTGACAAGACTGTGGACGAGAATAGCAGTAGTGCGGGGGGTGAGGGAAGGGCGGAGTCTGGTAATATTGCGGAGGTGGAAATAAGCAGTGCGGGTGATGGTGTTGATATGTGAGTGGAAGGTAAGCATGCTATCCAGGATGACACCCAGACTCTTGACCTGGGGGGAGGGGGACACTAAGGAGCTGTCGATGTTGAGAGAGAAGTTGTTTACTTTGGATAAAGTGGATTTGGTGCCAAGAAGGAGGAATTCTGTTTTATTGGCATTTAATTTAAGAAAGTTTGTTGTGAACCATGTTTTGAGTTCGGAAAGGCAAGAGGTGAGGGAGGGAGGTGGGAGTATGGAGTTTGGTTTGCAGGAGAGGTAGAGTTGGGTGTCATCAGCAAAGCAGTGAAAGTGGATATTAAATTTGCGGAGGATATGACCAAGAGGCAAGAGGTAGACGATGAAGAGAAGAGGACCTAAGACAGATCCCTGGGGTACACCTGTGGTGACTAGGGAGGGCTTTGAGGTGAAGGATTTCAGCTGGACAAACTGAGTGCGGCCAGTGAGATAGGAATGGAACCAACTGAGGGGAGTATGGGTGAGACCAATGGAGGAGAGTCTATTGAGGAGGATAGGGTGAGAGATTGTGTCGAAGGCGGCGCTCAAGTCTAGGAGGATGAGGATGGAGACTAAACCGGAGTCGGATGCTATGAGGAGATCATTTACAATACGGATTAGGGCAGTCTCTGTGCTGTGGCGGGGGCGGAAACCAGACTGAAAGGGCTCATAGAGAGAGTGGAGGGACAGGTGCGAGTGGAGTTGAGCAGCAACAGTTTTTTCAAGGATTTTTGAAATAAATGGAAGGTTGGAGATGGGGCGGAGGTTGTCGAAGTTGTTGGGGTCAGCACCATGTTTTTTAAGTGTAGGAGTAACAGCAGCGGTTTTGAAAAGTGATGGGACAATACCAGAAGAGAGTGAGGAGTGAATAATGGCAGATATGAGAGGAAGCAGGGAAGGGAGGCAGGATTTAACAAGGGATGAAGGGAGGGGATCGAGCTGGCAAGTGGTGGGCTTGGATTTGAGTATGAGGTTGGATAATTCAGCAGTCGTGGGTGGAGCAAAACTGGAGAAGAAGTGACAAGGAGAAGGAAATTCAGATGGGGAGGGAGCAGACAGGTTTTGATGGAGTTGGTGATGAATCTTAAGGATTTTGTGATTGAAGTACTCCATTATGGAGTTGCAGGTTGCTGTGGAGTACAGGTGGACGGGGAGAGAATTTGGTGGCTGGAGGATTTTGTTCATGACAGAGAAGAGAGTTCTTGAATTTCCTTCGTTGGAAAGGATGAGGCCGGAGTAGTAGCTGGATTTGGTTTGTGCAATTTGGTCCTTGTATTTAGCAGTATGGGTAGTGTACATGTCCTTATGGATGGTGAGGCCGGTTTTCTTATAGAGTCGCTCAAGTTGGCGGTTCTTTGATTTCATTGACCGAAGAGCGGGTGTAAACCAGGGGGCAGATGTGGAGAATGAGGCAGTCCTGGTTTTCAGGGGGGCAAGAGAATTTAGAATATTTGTGAGGCAGGTATTGTAGTGAGTGGTAAGCTCATCCGGGCTTGAAAGAGCTTCTGGGGGTGGGGAACGGTCAATAATGGAGCAGAGGGTGTCAATGTTGATATTTTTGGTATTACGAAAAGAAATGAGACGGGAGGTTTTGACAGTAGAGAGACAGAGTACGGTGTTAAAAGTGAGGAGGACATGATCAGATTCAGGAAAAACGTTGGAAGTGGGCTTGGAAGTAGAGAGGCCAGAGCAGCAAACCAAGTCCAATGTG